>NC_041383.1:154860851-154962925 GCF_002162155.2 Triticum dicoccoides | reverse complement strand
GGGACGGCACGAGCGAGAGACTCTGGGCGGAGATGTGATATAGTTGGACCCGATGGATAATCTTTTTCCTCTGTTGAGCAGCGATTTTGGGAAATTCCTACTCGTCTCTCGCTGCGGCAAGGTGTCGATGCTTCCCACAGGAGGAGGTGCTACCAGCGACCGAGTGGGCCGGCCCGTTTCAGCATACACCGGTTTTGGGAACTATGATGTTTTCAGCCGGTTTTTTTTCCGGTTTTGGGAACCTTCTAGAAGGTTCCTGAACCGGCTTTTTTTCAATTTCTTTTTCTTTTTTATTTTTATTTTTTTATTTCTCTTCTTTTTCGTTTTTTCTTTTCTTTTCTTTTTCTGTTCCTTTTCTTTTTTCTGTTCCTTTTCTTTTTTCTGTTTCTTCCTTTTTTCTTTTTCCTTTTTTTCTTTTCTTTTTTTCTTTTTATGTTTATTTTCAAATTTTGTTACCGAATTTCAAAAACTGTTCCTATTTTTCAGATTTTGTTCACAAATTCAAAAAATGTTCCTATTTTACAAATTTTGTTCACAAATTCAAAAAAAATGTTCCCGGTTTCAAAAAAATTGTTCCAATTTGAAAAAAGTTCAAATAATGACATGGATTTCAAAAAAATGTTCCTGTTTTCAAAAAAAAATTCACAAATTTCGAAAAATGTTCTTATTTTTTCAAATTTTTATTCACGTATTAAAAAAATGTCGGTTTCAAAAAAATTGTTCCAATTTGAAAAAAGTTCAAATAATGACATGGATTTCAAAAAATGTTCCTGTTTTCAAAAACAAAATTCACAAATTTCGAAAAATGTTCTTATTTTTTCAAATTTTTATTCACGTATTAAAAAATTGTTCGCATTTCAAATTTGTTTGGGATTTTCAAAATTGTTCTCCATTTCGAAATTTGTTCTAAAAATTCAAAATTTGTTTGTTATTTTCAAAATTGTTCCCGTTTCAAAAGTTTGTTCTAAAATTCTAAAAAAGTTCATGTTTTTGAAAATATTTATGTTTACAAAAAGTTTTGTTCACAAGTCAAAATTTGTTCTCCTTTAAAAAAATCCATGTTTTTTCTAAAATTCAAATAAAGTGGGAATTCTAAAAAATTGTTCCTCCTTTTCTAAACATGTTCACAAATTCAACAAATGTTCAGGTTTCCAAATTTGTTCACAAATTAAAATTTGTTCACAAATTAAAATTTGTTCAAGAATTTCAGAAAATGTTCCTTTTTTCCAAATTCATTCAGAAATTCAGAAAATTTTCCTGTTTTTGAAAATGTTTCAGTTTTCGAAATTTTGTGTTAGTAAGCAACTCAGTTTTTTTTTAAAGAAAATTCTTTCGAAATTATATATATATGTTGCATCTGTGCTGGATGTTGTTTCTAATACATTTACGATGCTTCTTGTTCAGTAACCTTCCGTAGCTCAACCGGTTAGAGCGTGTGGTAAGCATGGATTTCGAGTCGCTCGACTAGTCGCGACTAGTCGTCGACTAGTCGACGAGTCGCAGTTCCAGGGCTGACTCAGCCTCTTGACTCGACTCCTGGGATGAGTCGAGCGACTCGCGCGACTAGTCTCGACTATCATGACTAGTCGCGGTTTTTGGGTCGAACGACTCGAGGCAGCGCTGGATCTGGAGCACTCCCCCACCGTCGTGCTGCTAATGCTGCTGCTGTGTTGCCTCACTGATGCTGTTGCTACTGCTTCTGTGCCCCCGCTGCAGCGCTGGTCGCCGCTGCTGCTGCTGCTGAAGCTGCAGCGGCAAGAGGAGCGAGCTGGGAGGAGGAGCGGTGGCAAGAGAGCTGCTGCGGGGGAGTTGAGAGATCCATCGTTGTGAGGAGAAGTGGTGGACTGGTGGCAAGAGAGTGGCAGCAGAATGTGTGGCGGCTGTGGTGAGGGAGGAGGGAGTGTGGATGGTGGATTAGGTCACGGGAGGAGTATATAGCTACTACATGGGCTTTTGGGCCACAGGGAAGTGCATAACTAGTGGCCCATCTCTCAGTTGGCCCTGGATACTGCTGGTGGTGGTGTGCTCCTCCCCTCCTCCCCTGGTTGCTGCTGTTGTTGTGCACTTGTGCTCCTCCCCTGACTGCCTGCTGCTTAACTCACGTCGACTCGTCGCCATGTCGACTCGTCGACCGTGAGTCTAGACTAGTCACGACTAGTCTAGAGTCGCCCCTTCCGAGTGACCCGTCGACTCATTGACTCGAAAACATTGGTGGTAAGTTGCGTGCAATCCTGTGTTCGATCCCGTCGTATTGAGTCTTTCTTTTTCGTGCTCGCTACAGATTTGTTTTGTTCATGGGCCGGCCCAGGAAGAGACCTCCCTATGCGAAACTGCAGCTATTTGCCGCAGAGAGCGGCGTATAGGAGCTCCCGCGGTTTTGTTCTGCGCTTTGGATATTCGAGGGAACAGTGCCGGCTTTTTTAATCCCCTTCGGTTCATATTAATCGTCGCTGATTTGAGTGGACATGAAGTAGTTAAATTTCTTGTTTCAGTCTTCCGGGACCAAACAAATGGGCAGAGGCCGTCCCCAGGTCCATTACGTTTTTGGACCTCCATACCCGAAGGTAGGCGGCCTCGGATCCATTGCCAGAGAAATATGCGAATCTTCAAGGGGAGTTTGATTTCCCAAAGAACCGCTAGTTCTACCGGTCCCGGAGAAGGAACAATCGCCTGGTACATGGACCTAGTTGAGAACCGGCCACTCGGTTCTAGGTGCCAAGAGAGCAAATCGGGCTCAAGGGAGGGGGGGGTAAAGGGCAATACACGTAAGCAATTCGTCCCATTGCTCGCGTTTCGTCACCCCAAAGGTGCGGCGGAAGGCAATAGCTCCCAAGTCGGCTAGAGCCACGGCCACAGAGATCTGTGGATGGGCACAAATCGAGAATAATGCGTGAAAGCGCTCCGCAAAGGGCCGATTCCCAGCCCACCTATCAAGCCAAAACAAGGTGTCGGATCCGGAGCCCACTTTAATGGAGGTCCCAATACGCAAGATCGGCATCAACCGGATCATCGTTTGCCAGAATTGGGATCCTCCAGAGCGAGAGGTGAAGGCCAACGGTTGCCCGCGAAGGTACTTCGCGCGAATAATCTCCAACCACATGAAGGAAATATGCCCTAGAGACAATAATAAAGTTATTATTTATTTCCTCATATCATGATAAATGTTTATTATTCATGCTAGAATTGTATTAACCGGAAACATGATACATGTGTGAATACATAGACAAACTTAATGTCACTAGTATGCCTCTACTTGACTAGCTCATTAATCAAAGATGGTTATGTTTCCTAACCATAGACATGTGTTGTCATTTGATGAACGAGATCACATCATTAGGAGAATGATGTGATTGACTTGACCCATTCCGTTAGCTTAACACTTGATCGTTTAGTATGTTGCTATTGCTTTCTTCATGACTTATACAAGTTCCTACAACTATGAGATTATGCAACTCCCGTTTACCGGAGGAACACTTTGCGTGGTACCAAATGTCACAACATAACTGGGTGATTATAAAGGAGCTCTACAGGTGTCTCCAAAGGTACATGTTGAGTTGGCGTATTTCGAGATTAGGTTTTGTCACTCTGATTGTCGGAGAGGTATCTCTGGGCCCTCTCGGTAATGCACATCACTATAAGCCTTGCAAGCAATGTAGCTAATGAGTTAGTTACGGAATGATGCATTACATTACGAGTAAAGATACTTGCCGGTAACGAGATTGAACTAGGTATTGAGATACCGACGATCGAATCTCGGGCAAGTAACATACCGATGACAAAGGGAACAATGTATGTTGTTATGCGGTTTGACCGATAAGGATCTTCGTAGAATAGCCAGTATGAGCATCCAGGTTCCGCTATTGGTTATTGACCGGAAACGGTTCTAGGTCATGTCTACATAGTTCTCGAACCCGTAGGGTCCGCACACTTAAGGTTTCGTTGACAGTTTTATTATGAGTTTATGAGTTTTGATGTACTGAAGGTTGTTCGGAGTCCCGGATGTGATCACGGACATGACGAGGAGTCTCGAAATGGTCGAGACATCAAGATCGATATATTGGACGAATATATTTGGACACCGGAAAGGTTCCGGGTGAGATTGGGACAATACCGGATCTCTGGGAGGTTATCGGAGCCCCCCGGGAGGTATATGGGCCTTATTGGGCCTTAGTGGAAAGGAGGGAGAAGAAGCAAAGGAGGGGGCGCCCCCCCAAGCCCAATCTGAATTGGGAAGGGGATCGCCCCCCCTTTCCTTCTTCCCTCCCCCCTCTTCCTTCCCTCTCCTACACCTAATAGGAAAAGGGGGAGTCCTACTCCCGGTTGGGGTTGGACTCCCCCTAGGGCGCGCCACCCCCTTGGCCAGCCCCCTCCTCCACTCCTTTATATACGGGGGAGGGGGCACCCCATAGACACAACAATTGATCTCTTGATCTCTTAGCCGTGTGGGGTGCCCCCCTCCACCATAGTCCTCGATAATATCATAGCGGTGTTTAGGCGAAGCCCTGCGACGGTAGAACATCAAGATCGTCACCACGTCGTCGTGCTGATAGAACTCATCCCCGACATTCTGCTGGATCGGAGTACGGGGATCGTCATCGAGCTGAACGTGTGCTAGAACTCGGAGGTGCCGTAGTTTCGGTGCTTGATCGGTCAGGCCGTGAAGACGTACGACTACATCAACCGCGTTGTTCTAACGCTTCCGCTTTTGGTCTACGAGGGTACGTGGACAACACTCTCCCCTCTCGTTGCTATGCATCACCATGATCTTGCGTGTGCGTAGGAAATTTTTTGAAATTACTATGTTCCCTAATAGTGGCATCCGAGCCTAGGTTTTATGAGTTGATGTTATATGCACGAGTAGAACACAAGTGAGTTGTGGGTGATACAAGTCATACTGCTTACCAGCATGTCATACTTTGGTTCAGCGGTATTGTTGGATGAAGCGGCCCAGACCGACATTACGCGTACGCTTACGCGAGACTGGTTTTACCGCCGTGCTTTGCACACAGGTGACTAGCGGGTGTCTGTTTCTCCAACTTTAGTTGAACCGAGTGTGGCTACGCCCGGTCCTTGCGAAGGTTAAAACAACACTAACTTGACGAACTATCATTGTGGTTTTGATGCGTAGGTAAGAACGGTTCTTGCTCAGCCCGTAGCAGCCACGTAAAATTTGCAACAACAAAGTAGAGGACGTCTAACTTGTTTTTGCAGGGCATGTTGTGATGTGATATGGTCAAGACGTGATGCTATATTTTATTGTATGAGATGATCATGTTTTGTAACCGAAGTTATCGGCAACTGGCAGGAGCCTGGTTGTCGCTTTATTGTATGAAATGCAAACGCCCTGTAATTGCTTTACTTTATCACTAAGCGGTAGCGATAGTCGTAGAAGCAATAGATGGCGTAAACGACAATGATGCTACGATGGAGATCAAGGTGTCGTGTCGGTGAAGATGGTGATCACGACGGTGCTTCGGAGATGGAGATCACAAGCACAAGATGATGATGGCCATATCATATCACTTATATTGATTGCATGTGATGTTTATCCATTATGCATCTTATCTTGCTTTGATTGATGGTAGCATTTTAAGATGATCTCTCACTAATTATCAAGAAGTGTTCTCCCTGAGTATGCACTGTTGCGAAAGTTTTTCGTGCTGAAACACCACGTGATGATCGGGTGTGATAGGCTCTACGTTCAAATACAATGGGTGCAAAACAGTTGCACACGCGGAATACTCAGGTTAAACTTGACGAGCCTAGCATATACAGATATGGCCTCGGAACACGGAGACCGAAAGGTCAAACGTGAATCATATAGTAGATATGATCAACATAGTGATGTTCACCATTGAAACTACTCCATCTCACGTGATGATCGGACATGGTTTAGTTGATTTGGATCACGTGATCACTTAGATGACTAGAGAGATGTCTGTCTAAGTGGGAGTTCTTAAGTAATATGATTAATTGAACTTAAATTCATCATGAACTTAGTACCTGATAGTATTTTGCTTGTCTATGTTTGTTATAGATAGATGGCTCGTGCTGTTGTTCCGTTGAATTTTAATGCGTTCCTTGAGAAAGCTAAGTTGAAAGATGACGGTAGCAATTACACGGACTGGGTCCGTAACTTGAGGATTATCCTCATTGCTGCACAGAAGAATTACATCCTGGAAGCACCGCTGGGTGCCAGGCCTGTTGCAGATGCAACTGACGATGTTAAGAACGTCTGGCAGAGCAAAACTGATGACTACTCGATAGTTCAGTGTGCCATGCTTTACGGCTTAGAACCGGGGCTTCAACGACGTTTTGAACGTCATGGAGCATATGAGATGTTCCAAGAGTTGAAGTTAATATTTCAAGCAAATGCCCGGATTGAGAGATATGAAGTCTCCAATAAGTTCTATAGCTGTAAGATGGAGGAGAATAGTTCTGTCAGTGAACATATACTCAAAATGTCTGGGTATAATAATCACTTGATTCAACTGGGAGTTAATCTTCCCGATGATAGTGTCATTGACAGAATTCTTCAATCACTGCCACCAAGCTACAAGAGCTTCGTGATGAACTATAATATGCAAGGGATGGACAAGACTATTCCCGGGCTCTTTGCAATGCTAAAAGCTGTGGAGGTAGAAATCAAGAAGGAGCATCAAGTGTTGATGGTCAATAAGACTACCAGTTTCAAGAAAAAGGGCAAAGGGAAGAAGAAGGGGAACTTCAAGAAGAACAGCAAACAAGTTGCTGCTCAAGAGAAGAAACCCAAGTCTGGACCTAAGCCTGAGACTGAGTGCTTCTACTGCAAGCAGACTGGACACTGGAAGCGAAACTGCCCCAAGTATTTGGCGGATAAGAAGGATGGCAAAGTGAACAAAGGTATATGTGATATACATGTTATTGATGTGTACCTTACTAATGCTCGCAGTAGCACCTGGGAATTTGATACTGGTTCTGTTGCTAATATTTGCAACTCGAAACAGGGACTACGGATTAAGCGAAGATTGGCTAAGGACGAGGTGACGATGCACGTGGGAAATGGTTCCAAAGTCGATGTGATCGCGGTCGGCACGCTACCTCTACATCTACCATCAGGATTAGTTTTAGACCTGAATAATTGTTATTTGGTGCCAGCGTTAAGCATGAACATTATATCTGGATCTTGTTTGATGCGAGACGGTTATTCATTTAAATCAGAGAATAATGGTTGTTCTATTTATATGAGTAATATCTTTTATGGTCATGCACCCTTGAAGAGTGGTCTATTTTTATTAAATCTCGATAGTAGTGATACAAATGTTCATAATGTTGAAGCCAAAAGATGCAAAGTTGATAATGATAGTACAACTTATTTGTGGCACTGCCGTTTGGGTCATATTGGTGTAAAGCGCATGAAGAAACTCCATACTGATGGACTTTTGAAATCACTTGATTATGAATCACTTGGTACTTGTGAAGCGTGCCTCATGGGCAAGATGACTAAAACGCCGTTCTCCGGAACTATGGAGCGAGCAACTGATTTGTTGGAAATCATACATATTGATGTATGTGGTCAAATGAATATTGAGGCTCGCGGCGGGTATTTTATTTTCTCACCTTCACAGATGATTTGAGTAGATATGGGTATATCTACTTGATGAAACATAAGTCTGAAACATTTGAAAAGTTCAAAGAATTTTAGAGTGAAGTGGAAAATCATCGTAACAAGAAAATAAAATTTCTAGGATCTGATCGTGGAGGAGAATATTTGAGTTACGAGTTTGCTTTACATTTGAAGCAATGCGGAATAGTTTCGCAACTCACGCCACCCGGAACACCACAACGAAATGGTGTGTCCGAATGTCGTAATCGTACTTTACTAGATATGGTGCGATCTATGATGTCTCTTACTAATTTACCGCTATCGTTTTGAGGTTATGCTTTAGAGACGGCCGCATTCACGTTAAATAGGGCACCATTAAAATCCGTTGAGACGACACCTTATGAATTGTGGTTTGGCAAGAAACCAAAGTTGTCATTTCTTAAAGTTTGGGGCTGCGATGCTTATGTGAAGAAACTTCAACCAGATAAGCTCGAACCCAAATCGGAGAAATGTGTCTTCATAGGATACCCAAAAGAGACTATTGGGTACACCTTCTATCACAGATCTGAGGACAAGATTTTTGTTGCTAAATTCGGATCCTTTCTAGAGAAGGAGTTTCTCTCGAAAGAAGTGAGTGGGAGGAAAGTAGAACTTGATGAGGTAACTGTACCTGCTCCCTTATTGGAAAGTAGTTCATCACAAGAACCGGTTCCTGTGACAACTACACCAATCAGTGAGGAAGCTAATGATATTGATCATGAAACTTCAGATCAAGTTACTACCGAACCTCGTAGGTCTACTAGAGTAAGATCCGCACCAGAGTGGTACGGTAATCCTATTCTGGAAGTCATGTTACTTGACCATGGCGAACCTACGAACTATGAGGAAGTGATGATGAGCCCAGATTCCGCAAAATGGCTTGAGGCCATTAAATCTGAGATGGGATCCATGTATGAGAACAAAGTATGGACTTTGGTTGACTTGCCCGATGATCGGCAAGCCATAGAGAATAAATGGATCTTCAAGAAGAAGACTGACGCTGATGGTAATGTAACTATCTACAAAGCTCGACTTGTTGCGAAAGGTTTTCGACAAGTTCAAGGGGTTGACAACGATGATACTTTCTCACCCGTAGCGATGCTTAAGTCTGTCCAAATCATGTTAGCAATTGCCGCATTTTATGATTATGAAATCTGGCAAATGGATGTCAAAACTGCATTCCTGAATGGATTTCTGGAAAAAGAGTTGTATATGATGCAGCCGGAAGGTTTTGTCGATCCAAAAGGTGCTAACAAAGTGTGCAAGCTCCAGCGATCCATTTATGGACTGGTGCAAGCATCTCGGAGTTGGAATAAACGCTTTGATAGTGTGATCAAAGCATATGGTTTTATACAGACTTTTGGAGAAGCCTGTATTTACAAGAAAGTGAGTGGGAGCTCTGTAGCATTTCTGATATTATATGTAGGTGACATATTGTTAATTGGAAATGATATAGAATTTCTGGATAGCATATAGGGATACTTGAATAAAAGTTTTTCGATGAAAGACCTCGGTGAAGCTGCTTACATATTGGGCATCAAGATCTATAGAGATAGATCAAGACGCTTAATTGGACTTTCACAAAGCACATACCTTGATAAAGTTTTGAAAAAGTTCAAAATGGATCAGGCAAAGAAAGGGTTCTTGCCTGTATTACAAGGTGTGAAGTTGAGTCAGACTCAATGCCCGACCACAGCAGAAGATAGAGAGAAAATGAAAGATGTTCCCTATGCTTCAGCCATAGGCTCTATCATGTATGCAATGCTGTGTACCAGACCTAATGTATGCTTAGCAATAAGTTTGGCAGTGAGGTACCAAAGTAATCCAGGAGTGGATCACTGGACAGCGGTCAAGAATATCCTGAAATACCTGAAAAGGACTAAGGATATGTTTCTCGTTTATGGAGGTGACAAAGAGCTAGTCGTAAATGGTTACGTCGATGCAAGCTTTGACACTGATCCGGACAATTCTAAATCGCAAACCGGATACGTGTTTATATTGAACGGTGGAGCTGTCAGTTGGTGCAGTTCTAAACAAAGCGTCATGGCGGGATCTACATGCGAAGCGGAGTACATAGCTGCTTCGGAAGCAGCAAATGAACGAGTCTGGATGAAAGAGTTCATTTCCGATCCAGGTGTCATACCTAGTGCATCGGGACCAATGGATATCTTCTGTGACAATACTGGTGCAATTCTTTGGCAAAGGAATCCAGATTTCACAAGAGGACCAAGCACATCAAGAGACACTTCAATTCCATCCGGGACCAAGTCCAGGTGGGAGACATAGAGATTTGCAAGATACATACGGATCTGAATGTTGCAGACCCGTTGACTAAGCCTCTTCCACGAGCAAAACATGATCAACACCAAGACTCCATGGGTGTTAGAATCATTACTGTGTAATCTAGAATATTGACTCTAGTGCAAGTGGGAGACTGAAGGAAATATGCCCTAGAGGCAATAATAAAGTTATTATTTATTTCCTCATATCATGGTAAATGTTTATTATTCATGCTAGAATTGTATTAACCGGAAACATGATACATGTGTGAATACATAGACAAACTTAATGTCACTAGTATGCCTCTACTTGACTAGCTCATTAATCAAAAATGGTTATGTTTCCTAACCATAGACATGTGTTGTCATTTGATTAACAAGATCACATCATTAGGAGAATGATGTGATTGACTTGACCCATTCCGTTAGCTTAGCACTTGATCGTTTAGTATGTTTCTATTGCTTTCTTCATGACTTATACAAGTTCCTACAACTATGAGGTTATGCAACTCCTGTTTACCGAAGAAACACTTTGTGTGCTACCAAACGTCACAACGTAACTGGGTGATTATAAAGGAGCTCTACAGGTGTCTCCAAAGGTACATGTTGAGTTGGCGTATTTCGAGATTAGATTTTGTCACTCCGATTGTCGGAGAGGTATCTCTGGGCCCTCTCGGTAATGCACATCACTATAAGCCTTGCAAGCAATGTAGCTAATGAGTTAGTTACGGAATGATGCATTATGTTACGAGTAAAGAGACTTGCCGATAACAAGATTGAACTAGGTATTGAGATACCGATGATCGAATCTCGGGCAAGTAACATACTGATGACAAAGGGAACAATGTATGTTGTTATGCGGTTTGACCGATAAAGATCTTCGTAGAATATGAAGGAGCCAATATGAGCATCCAGGTTCCGCTATTGGTTATTGACCGGAAACAGTTCTAGGTCATGTCTACATAGTTCTCGAACCCGTAGGGTCCGCACGCTTAAGGTTTCGTTGATAGTTTTATTATGAGTTTATGAGTTTTGATGTACCGAAGGTTGTTTGGAGTCCCGGATGTGATCACGGACATGACGAGGAGTCTCTAAATGGTCGAGACATAAAGATCGATATATTGGACGACTATATTTGGACACCGAAAAGGTTCCGGGTGAGATTGGGACAATACCGGATCTCCGGGAGGTTATCGGAACCCCCCGGGAGGTATATGGGCCTTATTGGGCCTTAGAGGAAAGGAGGGAGAACAAGCAAAGGAGGGGGTGCGCCCCCCCAAGCCCAATCCGAATTGGGAAGGGGGCCGGGCCCCCTTTCCTTCTTCCCTCCCCCCTCTTCCTTCCCTCTCCTACTCCTAATAGGAAAAGGGGGAGTCCTACTCCCAGTTGGGGTTGGACTCCCCCCAGGGCGCGCCACCCCCTTGGTCGCCCCCCTCCTCCACTCCTTTATATACGGGGGAGGGGGCACCCCATAGACACAACAATTGATCTCTTGATCTCTTAGCCATGTGCGGTGCCCCCCTCCACCATAGTCCTCGATAATATTGTGGCGGTGCTTAGGCGAAGCCTTGCGATGGTAGAACATCAAGATCGTCACCACGTCGTCGTGCTGACGGAACTCACCCCCGACATTTTGCTGGATAGGAGTACGGGGATCGTCATCGAGCTGAACGTGTGCTAGAACTCGGAGGTGCCGTAGTTTTGGTGCTTGATCGATCGGGCCGTGAAGACGTACGACTACATCAACCGCGTTGTTCTAACGCTTCGCTTTCGGTCTATGAGGGTACGTGGACAACACTCTCCCCTCTCATTGCTATGCATCACCATGATCTTGCGTGTGCGTAGGAATTTTTTTTAAATTACTACGTTCCCTAACACCACATGCCTCCCTCACAGGTCTGAATACACCAGAGCCATTTTGTCGGGGGTTGAGTGCGACATATGCCAAAGGATGGCTTATCATGGTGGGGGCGAGTAGAACGTCGTTGGTGCCTGGAAACGGGATGAGGCGAAGACATGCACGCCGACGGATCTTACCCAGCTTCAGGGCTCTCCGAGGAGATAACACCCCTACTGCTGCTCTGCGGGGTCTCCGCATGGTCACTAAGGCAAAGTGAGTACAAGGTTGCTCCTAGAGCTGTTTCTGGAGGTAGGAGAAGGCAAGGCTAGCTTTCTTCTCCCGGTATGATCTGGTCTAGCACTAATGGATTCGAACCCTTTGCATGGGTGCCCTGGGGGGGTTTATATAGGCCTACCCCCCAAGGGTACAATGGTAAAACCGGCCAGGTGCGGGTCCCAGCCATCTGTCTCTCAGGCCGCCGTCTTCTCCGCCGACTCCTAGGGCCCGCTGACTGGTGGGTCCCGCCGACTGGCCTGGTACGAGGGCGTCAGCCCTTGTCCGCCGCGGGCGGGTCTTGCCGGCTGCAGATTACTGTAGCCGTGCTTCTAATGATGCTAGCTTGGTCATGGGGTCATGGCAACAGTGCCGCCGCCTGACGGGCGATCACTCTTGCCATTCCCCTGTCGTGTCTGGTTAATGGCGTGTGGGGCCCGTAGGAGGGGCCGGCTGACTCCTGGGGACCGTCTCCCAACGGGTCCGACTCCTGGCGCTCTCGCCGTCTTCAGTACTCTCGCTGACTGGTAGGCCCCACCGTCTCCGGGCCGTACAGACAGACTGTCGTGGGTGCAGGGCCCCGCCCCCAGGAGCTGATGTTAGGGCCGACATGGCAATAGGGCCGCGCCGGACGGAGATCTCCGTTGGTATGGCGCACTGTGGCCATGCCTGCCCTTAAACAGCAGGGGGGTTGGAGTTGCAGGCCGACTTCCTGTAGTCGGCCCCCTTGGAGTCGCCTCTGGGACTTGGGTTATCTTGGAGCCGCCTCTTGGACTCGGCTTATCTTGGAGCCGCCTCTTGGACTCGGCTTATCTTGGAGTCGCCTCTTGGACTCGGCTTATCTCGGAGTCACTTCTGGGACTCGGCTTATCTGGAGTCGCCTTCTGGACTAGCGGGGCGCAGCCTGCCCTGATGTCTTGAAAGGTTCTGGGACTCGGGTTAGCCTACCCGTGGCCCATTACTCCGACAGTAGTCCCCGAAGCTGGTGAGGCTCCCAGGGCGATACGTCATGGGGCCTCGACAGTTTCATTCTTCCGGTGGGGGAATTCAGGCCTTGCTGGCCGTCTTCCTTCAAGCCGACTAGCAGGAGTCAGATCCACAGTGGGCCGTCTTGCTTCAAGCCGACTAGCTGGAGTCGGATTCACTGAGGGCCGTCTCGCCTCTTAAGGAGTTTTGAACGTCGCGGCGGGAACCAGGCGGCGTGCTTGATACGCTTCCCCGCGGCCGCCCGCCGCGGACCCGTCGCGAGGTGCCACGCGGCAGGGGCAGTCTGCTCACCCACGCGCGCGACGGGATAGGCCGTCGGGCGGGGCCCGCCACTATCGCGCCTCGGCCCGCGAACGGATCCGTTGCGGCCGCACGGACGGTTGGGTTTCCGTCGTTACTGCGCGCAGTAACTTCGTGGGCTAAATCATGGGGGGCGTGGGGTCCCGTGCGCAGTTAATCCCACGCCCGCCCCATAGGCTTCTCAGCCTGCAGGCCTATAAGTAGGCGGGGGGAGCGGGACGGCAAAACACGCGCGCCCATTCTTCCCTGCTCCCCTGCCTCCTCTTGCCTCTTCTTCTTCTTGCCATCGCTGCTCCAAACTGCGCTGCGCTCGCCGTGATGAGCTCTTCCTCCGCCGCCGCGGCTCCTGCCGTGCGCTCCGGCATGTGGGACGGCTCTGTTGTGGACGACGACACCATCGAGCACCTCCGCAAGATGCACCGGCTCCCCGGCACGAACTTGGTGCGAGCCCGCGCCGCGCCGGCGGGTGAAATAAGGCTGGCGCCGGAGGAGGACGAGCGGGTCATATTCCGCTCGCACCTCATGCGCAGCCTGGGCCTGCCGACGAGCGGCTTCTTCCGCTCCTTCCTGGAGTTCAACGGGCTCCAGTCGCACCACCTCACTCCGAACACGGTGGTGCTGCTGGCCGCCTTCGCCACCCTATACGAGGGCTTTCTTGGCGTTCTCCCCACCATTGAGCTGTGGGGAGAGTTCTTCCAATCCAAACTCGGCACGCACGTCGCCGGCATTCCGGCTCAGTGCGGCGCCTTCATCGCGATGCGAAGGTCGACCGCCGACAATCCATTTCCCTCCATCGCGCTGATCAAGTCGGTGAAGATGTGGCAGCGGTCGTACTTCTATGTGAAGAACGTCGCCTCGGAAGGCGACTGGGTCAACCTGCCGCACTACAAAGCTGGCGCGCCAGCTGGGAGGCTTCCCAGCCCATCGGGCCAAGACGCTGACTCCTGCAGGCGCCGCCGCCGTCGCGCGACTCCGAGTGCTGGTGCAGTCGGAAGGCTTGGTTGGGGCCGACTTGCTGGCCACCTTCGTGGCGCGCTGAGTCCTCCCACTCCAAGGCCGACCTCATCTGATCTGTTAGATGAGTGACCACTGGGACCCAAGACGGATGTGCACCAGGGAGATGCCCCACGCGGAGGTGGCGAACATGGTGAACCACATCGCGAACTGTGAGCTCGCGGCGGACTGGCAGTTCGGCAAGGAGCCGTACTCGCGCGCCAACCCCCCACCAGTGGTAAGTTGTATATTTTGCTCTTCTGTTTTCCTTCTGCGGCCGAATCCGACTTCTGATTCTCTTTGGTTTCTTCGAGTCAGAACCCACTCATCCAGCCTGCAGTCGGCGCCACGGGACTGCCCCGCGAGTTCGCTCCTGATCGAGCGGAGAGCGACATCGACAACCCCGACTTGGGGGCAGCAGCGATGGAGGCCGACGCCGAAGGCGGAGGAGGAGGAGAGGAGGGAGGCTTTAGGCCCTCGGCCACCTTCGCCGACTGGCCAGAAGACGACGCCGAAGGGGAAGTCCTCCCGTGCCGCCAATCGAGAGCCGACCATCCAGGCGCGAGTTCCTCCGCCGGCCTGCCCAGTCAAGTCAGTGCGAAGAAGCGCTGGGCCGCGCTGAGTTCACTCAGCGGCCGGCCGAAGAAGTTCAAGGGGGCGGCCGCCGCGACCAAGCGGGAGGAGGCGGTCACGAAGGCCAACCGCTTCCGCAAGGAAGTGAAGAAGCCGCCACTAGTCTCCGCGTAAGCGCTCCCTGCCTTTGCCTTGTTTTCTTTGATAAATCTTTTCCGAGTCTTTTTCATTCCCTCTTTGCTTCAGGGCCCCTCTTTGTCTTGAGAGGGTCGCCATCCCCTCTGTCATGGGGTCGGCCGAGACGTCCGCCAATACTCGGCGGATTGACCCTGCCGCCGATCTCCGGGAGGCGACGGAGCGAAACGCGTGGGAGAAGCACGACGAGGAGGAGGCCGACTGCCTGGAGAAGGCGAAGGTCGAGAAAGCGGCGGCCTCCGCCCAGAAGAAACTGGAGGAAGCCGAAGCCGCCGCCACAGTGCGCCGCCAATCGACGTTGCTTGTCATCCCGCTGAACTCCGTGCCGCCGCCCCCGGAGTTCACGGGGCAGACTGGAGAAGTCGGCGGGGAGCACCCCATCATGAAGAAGGACGGTGGCGAGGCCTCCACGTCGGGCATGGCCGCGCCACCACCGCCGCCTCCACCGCCGTCTGGGGGCGCGCATGGCAAGCAGTCGGCGGGCCTGCCAGTGCCGCCGACTGAAGACGAGGCGGTGGCGAGGCTGCTCCTTCAGGTCGCCTCACCAGCGCACCGCCGCCTTGAGAAGGCAGTTTCAGTGCCACGCCCCTTGGAGGCCGGCGCCGCTAGCTCGGCCATCCCAGATGCCGAGGCGACAAGCGCCGCACCCACTGGGTGGGTGCGAGGAGGCGGCGACGGTCCACTGAACCAGGCGCTCCTGGACGTCCAGGCGAAGCTGCGAGCTGAGGGCGAGGCCATCCAGGGCTGCACCAGGGCGCATCTGGCGTCGCGCGCATCTATTCGGGTATACTTTCCTTCTTTGACTTTGTCTTTTTTCATTCTTCTCTATGGGGGCGCGCCAGCGCACCCACTGGGTGTAGTCCCCGAGTTTTGGGCCGGCTGCTGAGCAGGCGGCCCGAAACTCCATCGGGCGAGTCCGAATATTCACCTTTGTCTGATTCTTTATCACAGGAGTATCACAACCTCCGCGTCACTGCCTTCAACCGCAATGTTGAGCAGCTAGGGAAGCGGACGGCCGACTTGTCGGAGAGCCGGAGTAAGTCCTTCTTTTTCGCGGGGGCGCGCTGGCGCACCCGCGGGCTGTAGTCCCCGAGATTCGGGCCAACTGCTGAGCAGTCGGGCCGGATCTTTCCAGCGACCTTCTTTATTGACGACTTAGCATCCTTTTGGTTCTTCAGAGGCCAATGCCGTTCTTCAGAAACGGTTGGGCGAAGTCAGCACTGCCCTACGTGCCAAGGAGGAGGAGTGTGGCAAGCTCGCCACAGAGCGTGACTTGCTGGCCGCGCAGTTGGCGGAGCAGAAGGAGCTGCTTAAGGCGGCACAGGACAAGGCAGAGAAGAGAGAGACCGCTCTCCTGGCCGAGTTCGAGATCGAGCGCTCCTTCTGGACTGACAAGGAGGCGATGCTGACCTCCGGCTTCTACGAGATCGAAGACATTGTCGACGGTGAGTTTCTTTGCTTTCTTTCTTCGAGCTGCCGACTGTAAGTCAGGCCGACTCCTGATTCTTTCTTTTGCTTCTTTTTGTTTTGGCAGACTTCTTCCCTGGCCACTCGCAGGCGGTCACCCGAGCCATCGAGGCTGATCGCGAGGCGCGGAGGGCAAATGGCGAGGAGATCGCCGCCAACGCCCCCCTGACCGTCGACGAGCAGCTCCTGAGCATCGAGACCCGTCTGTGGCCGGCCCATCAGCTGATGCGCCGGCTTCAACGCGCCGGGGCTCAGGCGATTGCCGCCCTGTGGCCGGGCATGCCGGTTCTGCGCACTCCCAGTCGGACTGCCGACTGGCTAGAGGTCGCAGCTGGCCGTCTTGAGGCTTGGAAGGGTTCCTCGGCCCGGGCTGTAGCGCGCCGGGCCTTGGAATTTGTCAAGGCTTGGTATCCAGGGCTGGACCTGGATCGGCTGGCCGCGTTCCGGTCAGAGGCCCAGGCAGAGCTGGTGGCTGTGGAAGGCACCCTCATTGAGTGTGTGGCGGCGACTGCCGACTACACAGACACCAGCGTCTTTGTTCCTGAGCGGGCCGCGAACGGCGAAGAGGTGCCGCCGGAGTGGTTTGGGATGAACCCGGACTACGACGAGGACTCGGCAGAGGTGATCGGCTCCAGCACCAAGGAGGAAGACGAGGCGGGGGACGGAGGCGAGACGGAGGAGCCAGAAGACGGAGCGGACGACCAGCCTCTGCTCGACCGCGCCTCCAGCAACGAGCCGCGTCCGACCGAGCCGGCCGCCGCCAGAGACGATCAAGCCGAGACTGCCCAGCCGGCCGCCTCGGCGCCTGACACCGTCGTATCCATCGACCCTCCGAACCCGTCTGCCGCTTCTTAGGCTGTCGTCTTGCCTTTATTTTTCCTGCTTTAGTAGTTGCATCAACTATAAAATCTTCGGAGAAGATTTGCATTCCACGGCCGTTCCGCTGTTTGCCGGAGTCGTCCCTCTTGCGTGCTCGGGGCTTCTGGGCGTCGATTAGGTAGTAGGAGTCGTTGCCCAGCACTTTGCTGATGATGAAGGGGCCTTCCCAAGGCGCCGACAACTTGTGCTGGCCGGCTGTTCGCTGGATCAGCCGGAGCACAAGGTCGCCCTCTTGGAAAGATCTCGACCTGACCTTCCTGTTGTAGTATCGGCGTAGACTCTACTGGTAGATGCTGGACCGGCTGAGTGCCAACAGCCGACCCTCTTCCAGCAGATTGACACCGTCTTGACGTGCTTCTTCTGCTTCCTCTTCGGTGTACATGGTGACTCGTGGAGAGTCGAACTCTATGTCTGTCGGGATGATGGCTTCGGCACCGTAGATGAGGAAGAAAGGCATGAAGCCGGTTGACTTGTTTGGAGTCGTCCGCAGACTCCAGAGGACGACAGGCAGCTCCTCAAGCCAACAGCCGGCCGAACGCTCGAGTGGTTCGACCAGTCGAGGCTTGATGCCAGATAGGATGAGGCCGTTCGCTCGCTCCACTTGGCCGTTTGACTGCGGATGGGCAACGGACGCTAAGTCCAGTCGATGCCCTACGTCGCGCAGAAACGGGCCAAGGCGCCTTTGGCAAATTTTGTGCCATTGTTGGTGATGATGCTGTGCGGTATGCCGTACTGAACCGTGATGTCAGTGATGAAAGTCACTGCAGTCGGACCGTTCAACTTCTTGATGGGCTTTGCTTCTATCCACTTGGTGAACTTGTCCACTGCGACGAGTAAGTGAGTTAGGCCGCCTCGGGCCGTCTTGAATGGTCCCACCATGTCCAGGCCCCAAACTGCAAAGGGCCAGACGATGGGGATTGTCTTCAGTGCAGAAGCCGGCTGAAGCGGCTTGGAGCGGAACTTCCGGCACCCCTTGCATTTTTGGACTAATTCCTTGGCCTCTTCCAGGGCAGTTGGCCAGAAGAAACCGTGTCGAAAGGCTTTGGCAACGAGTGCTCTTGAAGCCGCATGGTGGCCGCACTCTCCTTGATGGATGTCTCTGAGAATTGCTTGGCCTTGCTCTGGCTCCACACAACGCTGGTAGACACCAGTGACGCTGCGCCTGACCAGCTCTCTGTTGATTATGGTGTAGGCTGCCGCTCGGCGTTGCACTTGCCGAGCCAAGATTTCATCAGTTGGCAGCTCTCTATTCGCTAGAAACTTGAGGATGGGCTGCGCCCATGAGGGTGCTGCTATTTCTTCAACTGCCACCACTGCGACTTGGACAAGGGCGGCTGGGCTGGGAGGCGGCGGGCTGGAGTCTGCGGCCGCTTGCTGGATTGACGAAGTCCCCCGGCCGACTGGCACAGTCCTCGAGCCGACTGGCACAGTCCCTGGGCCGAGTTCTGAAGTCTTTGGGCCGGCTGCCGCAGTCCCCGGGCCGGGTTCTGAAGTCTTCGGGCCGGCTTCGACTGTGATCTTCTTGGGGCCGTCTACGGGGGCTCTTGAGTCGGATCCGACTTCTTCGGGGGCAGCCGGCACAAAGATGGAGTCTGATTCTGGTGAAGGCTTGATAGACGGCTTAAGGAGGCGCTGAAGAGCGATGCTGGATGGTATCGCTTGGCGGGTGGAGCTGACTCGTGCCAAGGCGTCTGCTTGGTCGTTGTCATTTCTTGGCACGTGAAGGAACTCGCACCCCTCGAAGTATCCACTGAGTTGTTGCACCAGGAAGCGGTAGCTCGCCATGTTTGCATCTTTGGCGTCCCAGTTGCCAGATGACTGCTGGACCACCAAATCGGAGTCGCCATAGCACAGGATCCGGCGAATGCCGAGTTCTTTGGCAAGCCAGAGCCCGTGAATGAGCGCCTCATATTCGGCGACGTTGTTGGAGGCGGTGAAGTGGATCTGCAGTGCATACTTGAGCTTGTCGCCTTTGGGGGAGGTGAGGACGACGCCGGCTCCCAAGCCGGTGCGCATCTTGGAGCCGTCGAAATGCATCCGCTAATGGGTGGAGTCAGGCGCTGGTGGCAGGTACTGGGTCTCGGCCCAGTCGACGAGGAAGTCGGCCAGTGCTTGCGACTTGATGGTGGTGTGGGGCTGGTAATAGATGGTGTAGGGAGCTAACTCTATGGCCCATTTGGCCACTCGGCCAGAAGCGTCTCGGCTCCCGATGATCTCGGCCAGCGAGGCTGTGCACACCACAGTGATTGGATGCTCTTGGAAGTAAGGCTTCAACTTCTTGGCGGCAAAATGCACGCCGTAGCACATCTTCTGGTAGTGGGGGTAGTTCTGCTTGGAGGTCGACAGTACCTCGCTCAGGTAATATACCGATCTCTGGACAGGGAGCGCCTTGCCTTCCTCCTTGCGTTCGACTACAATGACTGTGCTAACTACTCGGCTGGTGGCGGCAATGTATAGGAGCATGGGCTCTTTAGGAGTCGGAGCCGCCAGCACAGGGGGAGTAGTCAACATTTTCTTCAGTTGGAGAAACGCTTCATCCGCCTTGTGGTTCCACTCAAAAAATGTGGTCTTCTTCATCAGTTGGTACAAAGGGAGAGCCTTCTCGCCCAGCCGACTGATGAATCGACTGATGGACGCCAAACTATCGGTGAACTTCTGCACATCTAATAGTCGGCTGGGTACCTCCATCCTCTCGATGGCCTTGATCTTCACAGGGTTGCACTCTATGCCGCGTTCAGAGACCAGGAAACCAAGGAGTTGGCCGGCTAGTACTCCGAAGACGCACTTCTCAGGGTTGAGCTTGATCTGGAATCGGCGCAGGTTCTCAAATGTTTCTTTGAGGTCTTCCATCAGCGTCCCACGCTTCTCCGTCTTCACCACTACATCATCCACGTAGACGTGGGCGTTTCTGCTGAGTTGCTTGAGGAGGCACTTCTGCATGCAACGCTGAAAGGTGGCGCCGGCATTCCTTAAGCCGAACGTCATGGTCAGGTAGCAGAAGGCTCCGAATGGCGTGATGAAGGCGGTCTTCAGTCTGTCTGCCGGGCTCAACTTGATCTGGTGATACCCTGAATATGCATCTAAGAAGCTCAACAGCTCGCATCCGGTTGTGGAGTCTATCACCTGATCGATTCTCGGTAGAGCAAACGGATCCTTGGGGCAGGCTTTGTTGAAGCTTGTGTAGTCAATACACATCCGCCACTGCTTGTTCTTCTTCAACACCAGGACCGGGTTTGCCAACCATTCTGGAAAAAATACTTCCATAATGAAGCCGGCGGCTAGGAGTCGGGCTATCTCTTCTCCTACGACTCTTCTCTTCTCTTCTGACAGTCAGCGCAAAGGCTGCCTGACGGGCTTCACATCAGGTCGGACGTGTAGCTTCTGCTCGGCGAATTCCGTCGGTACACTTGGCATGTCTTTAGGGGACCATGCAAAGATGTCCCGTTTCTCATGGAGGAAATCGATGAGCTCGCCTTCCTATTTGCTGTCAAGGTTTGCACCTGTGACAGCGTACCTCTCTGGGTGCTCCGGATCCAAGGGTATCTTCTTGGTCTCTTTGGCCGGCTTGAACGAGCCCTCAGCTTCTAACTCCTTGGGGTCGGGCGACATCTCTGGCTGCTTTCCGGCCATCGCCACGACCCGGTCAAGAAGCCGCTTCTCAGCTGCGATCACCAGGGACTCGGCCAGCCGACTACTCTCAGCCGCGCAAGCAGACGACTTCCTGTAGTCACCGGTGACAGTCAGAATTCCCTTGGAACTCGGCATCTTCATCTTGAGGTAGGCGTAGTGGGGAACTGCCATGAACTTGGCCAAAGCAGGTCGGCCAAGTAACGCATGGTAGGGGCTTTCGAGGTCCACCACTTCAAACCAGACTGGCTCTCGGCGGAAATGATCTTTGTCTCCGAAGAGGACGTCTATTAGGATCTTGCCGATTGGTGAGCAGGAAAGGCCAGGTACAATGCCGTGGAACACAGTCCGGCTGCTCTGCAGCTGTCTTTGCTTGATTCCTAGCTTCTCCATGGTGTCCTTGTACAGGATGTTGATGCTACTGCCTCTGTCTATCAGCACTCGCGAGAAGCGAGCGGCCCGCCTATCAGTGGCCAAGGTGGCACTCAGGACCAGGGCATAGGAGCCCGGATTCGGCATCACCTCTGGGTGATCTGCCCTACTCCAGCTGATAGGCTTCTCGGACCAATGCATAAACTCTGGAGTATCTGATGCTACTGCATTCACTTCTTGTTGCTGCAGCCGCCTGCTGCTTCGATCGTCAGCCACACTGGTGAACACCACATAGGCTCCATGCTCTTCTGGGTACTCATCCCTTACTGCGCCGACTGGCCTGGCAGCCGGCTGCTGGGGCGGCGGTGGAGGCGGCGGCCCAGCAGGCGGGGGAGGAAGGAGGCCATCTCCCTTGGCGATTCTTGTAAGCCAGTGGCACTTTCGGGTGGTATGGTTTGACGGCTTCGCGCCGCTGTGGAACTTGCAGGGACCGTCTAGAGTCTGCTCGTAAGAGAAGGCCGGCAACCAGTTGGACTTGCTGCCTTTTTGTCGCTTGGCCGGAGGCTGCCCCTCCGGCTGTTGATCTTCGACTGTTGCAACTTGCCGACTGCTGGAAGTCGGCTGTGGGGCCTTGCACTTGTTGTCGTTCTGTTGTTGCCGCCGACTGGCGTCTCTAGCTGGGGTTCTGGGAGCCTGAGGGGCCACTTTGCCAGCCGCGTTGACTTGAATTTCCGTCTTCATAGAGGAGTCGGCCGTGGCGTACTTGTCTGCTATGATCAGCAGTTCGCCGAGGGTCTCTGGCTCATCGCAGAGTAGCCTGTGCTTGAGGAGAGTGCCTTCTCGGCACCCGGCGGTGAAGTACTCGATAGCCTGCACCTCGTGCATGCCTTCGCAGGAGTTCCGGAGCTCGCCCCAGCGCGTGAGGTAGTCGCGCGTTGACTCGTCGGGGCCTTGCACGCACAAGGAAAGCTGGCGCGGCTTGGGAGGTCGCTTGTACATGCTCGTGAAGTTGCGGATGAAGGCCTCGGTGAACTCGACCCGGCTGTTGATGCTGCGGGGCTTCAGACTGTTCAACCATGTCCGGGCCGTGCCCTGGAGCATGAGTGGAACATACTTCACGGCAACTCGCTTGTTGCCGTTCGCTATGTTGACGGCCGTGGAGTAGTCAACTAGCCAGTCCTCCAGCTTCACGGAGCCGGTATACTTGGGCGTGTCTCGGGGGAGCGTGAACCCTTTGGGAAAAGGCTCATCTCAGATGCGGGATCCGAAGCAAGGCGGACCCAGCTCGTCCTCTTCTTCCAGCGCCAGGGATCGGTGGAGTCGGTCGATCCGGTGGCGGGCATCGTTTTCTCCAACTCCCTCTCGGCGGCCAAGGCGGCCACCGAGAGTCGAATGCTCAACAGGCAGTGGGGAAACTCACCGTTCTCTTCTTGGTGGGGGAGGCAGATAGTCGCCCTGCCGTTCCACTGCTCTCGGACGGCCGTCTTGGTCGCGCTCGATGGTGATGCGAGTCCGACTGTGACTGACAGCCGGCTCTTTGTATTTTCTTTCGCGGACTCCCCTAGTCGGCGTCCAAGACGTTGCGCCTTGATCTCAGCGGGGAGGCAAGTCGTCGTTTGGTTGCTGCGGCGCCTCTGTGCGGCCGCCGGCCGCATTCGGCGCAGCAACCACGTCGAGGAGCTGCTGGACTCGCTCCGTCATCATGCGGCACTCTTCGCCTTCAAAGTTCTTCAGCTCGTCAGTCGCCACCTGGGCGGCATGGATGTTCTCCGCGGGCGTGGCGTACACGGGGCGATTGGCCCCGAACAGGTTGGCGATGGTCGCGCCGTGTTGCCGGACCGCGCCTAGGCGACTAGGCCCAGTTGGAGCCGGCGAGCCGCCCACAGCACGATCCTTCTCACGCTGGTAGGCCTCTGACAAGCGACTCATGCTTGCCAGCTTCTTGGCGCCTTTGATGATCTGAAGGCGGCGTGTCTCCAGCGTCTCGGCGTCTGCGTCTTCTGGGATAGGTGTTGGAGAACGTAGTAATTTCAAAAAATTTCCTACGCACACGCAAGATCATGGTGATGGCATAGCAACGAGAGGGGAGAGTATTCGTCCACGTACCCTCGTAGACCGTAAGCGGAAGCATTAGCACAACACGGTTGATGTAGTCGTACGTCTTCACGATTCGACCGATCCAAGCACCGAACGTACGGGGCCTCCGAGTTCAGCACACGTTCAGCTCGATGGCGATCTCCGGCCTCCGATCCAGCAAAGCTCCAGAGATGAGTTCCGTCAGCACGACGGCGTGGTGACGATGATGATGTTCTACCGGCGCAGGGCTTCGCCTAAACTCCGCGACGATATGACCGAGGTGGAATATGGTGGAGGGGGGCACCGCACACGGCTAAGGAATGATTCGTAGATCAACTTGTGTGTCTATGGGGTGCCCCCTGCCCCCGTATATAAAGGAGCATGGGGGGAGGCCGGCCGGCCCTTGGGGCGCGCCAAGGAGGGGGGAGTCCTCCTCCTAGTGGGAGTAGGACTCCCCTTTCCTAGTCCAACTAGGAAGGAGGAAGGGGGAAGGAAAGAGAGGGAGAGGGAGAGGGAAAGAGGGGCCGCGCCCCCTCCCCTAGTCCAATTCGGACTCCCCTTGGGAGGGGGCGCGCCACCTCCTGGGCTGCTGCCCTCTCTCTCCCCTCAGGCCCTCTAAGGCCCAATACTTCCCCGGGGGGTTCCGGTAACCCCTCCGGCACTCCGGTTTTCTCCGAAATCACCCAGAACACTTCCGTGTCCGAATATAGTCGTCCAATATATCAATCTTGATGTCTCGACCATTTCGAGACTCCTCGTCATGTCCGTGATCACATCCGGGACTCCGAACAAACTTCGGTACATCGAAACTTATAAACTCATAATAAAACTGTCATCGTAACGTTAAGCGTGTGGACCCTACGGGTTCGAGAACTATGTAGACATGACCTAGAACCATTCTCGGTCAATAACCAATAGCGGGACCTGGATGCCCATATTGGTTCCTACATATTCTATGAATATCTTTATCGGTCAAACCGCATAACAACATATGTTGTTCCCTTTGTCATCGGTATGTTACTTGCCCGAGATTTGATCGTCGGTATCCAATACCTAGTTCAATCTCGTTATCGGCAAGTCTCTTTACTCGTTCTGTAATGCACCATCTCGTAACCAACTCATTGGTCACATTGCTTGCAAGGCTTATAATGATGTGCATTACCGAGAGGGCCCAGAGATACCTCTCCGACGATCGGAGTGACAAAACCTAATCTCGAAATACGCCAACTCAACATGTACCTTCGGAGACACCTGTAGTACTCCTTTATAATCACCCAGTTACGTTGTGACGTTTGGTAGCACCCAAAGTGTTCCTTCGGTAAACAGGAGTTGCATAATTCTCATAGTTACAGGAACATGTATAAGTCATGAAGAAAGCAATAGCAGTATACTAAACGATCAAGTGCTAGGCTAACGGAATGGGTCATGTCAATCAGATCATTCAACTAATGATGTGATCCCGTTAATCAAATAACAACTCTTTGTCCATGGTTAGGAAACATAACCATCTTTGATTAACAAGCTAGTCAAGTAGAGGCATACTAGTGACACTCTATTTGTCTATATATTCACACATGTATTATGTTTCCGGTTAATACAATTCTAGCATGAATAATAAACATTTATCATGAAATAAGGAAATAAATAATAACTTTATTATTGCCTCTAGGGCATATTTCCTTCAGTCTCCCACTTGCACTAGAGTCAATAATCTAGTTCACATCGCCATGTGATTTAACACCAATAATCATATCTGTATATGATTAACACCCATAGTTCACATCGTCATGTGACCAACACCCAAAGGGTTTACTAGAGTCAATAATCTAGTTCACATCGCTATGTGATTAACACCCAAAGAGTACAAAGGTATGATCATGTTTTGCTCGTGAGAGAAGTTTAGTCAACGGGTCTGTCACATTCAGAGCCGTATGTATTTTGCAAATATTCTATGTCTACAATACTCTGCACGGAGCTACTCTAGCTAATTGCTCCCACTTTCAATATGTATCCAGATTGAGACTTAGAGTCATCTGGATCAGTGGCAAAACTTTCATCAACGTAACCCTTTACGACGAACCTTTTGTCACTTCCATAATCGAGAAACATATCCTTATACCACTAAGGATAATTTTGACCGCTGTCCAGTGATCTACTCCTAGATCACTACTGTACTCCCTTGTCAAACTCAGTGGTGGGGTATACAATAGATCTGGTATACAGCATGGAATACTTTATAGAACCTATGGCTGAGGCATAGGGAATGACTTTCATTCTCTTTCTATCTTCTGCCGTGGTCGGGCTTTGAGTCTTACTCAATTGCACACCTTGTAACACAGGAAAGAACTCTTTCTTTGACTGTTCCATTTTGAACTACTTCAAAATCTTGTCAAGGTATTTACTCATTGAAAAAGCTTATCAAGCGTCTTGATCTATCTCTATAGATCTTGATGCTCAATATGTAAGTAGCTTTACCGAGGTCCTTCTTCGAAAAACTCCTTTCAAATACTCCTTTATGCTTTACAGAATATTTCAACATTATTTCCGATCAACAATATGTCATTCACATATACTTATCAGAGATGTTGTATTGCTCCCACTCACTTTCTTGTAAATACAGGCTTCACCGCAAGGCTATATAAAACTATATGCTTTGATCAACTTATCAAAGCGTATATTCCAACTCCGAGATGCTTGCACCAGTCCATAGATGGATAGCTGGAGCTTGCATATTTTTTTAGTACCTTTAGGATTGACAAAACCTTTTGGTTGCATCATATACAACTCTTCTTTTAAGAAAACCATGAAGGAATCCAGTTTTGACATCCATTTGCCAGATTTCATAAAAATGTGGCAATTGCTAACTTGATTCGGACAGACTTTAAGCCTCGCTACAGTTGAGAAAATCTCATTGTAGTCAACACCTTGAACTTGTCAAAAACCTTTTTGCGACAAGTCGAGCTTTGTAGATAGTAACACTACTATCAACGTCCATCTTCCTCTTGAAGATCCATTTAGACAATATGGCTTGCCGATCATCGGGCAACTCCACCAAAGTCCACACTTTGTTCTCATACATGGATCCCATCTCAGATTTCATGGCCTCAAGCCATTTCGCGGAATCTGGGCTCATCATCGCTTCCTCATAGTTCGTAGGTTCATCATGGTCTAGTAACATGACTTCCAGAATAGGATTACCGTACCACTCTGGTGGGGATCTTAATCTGGAAGATCTACAAAGTTCGGTAGTAACTTGATCTGAAGCTTTATGATCATCATCATTAGCTTACTCACTAATTGGTGTAGGAATCACTGGAACTGATTTCTGTGATGAACTACTTTCCAATTTGGGAGAAGGTACAAATTACCTTATCAAGCTCTACTTTCCTCCCACTCACTTCTTTCGAGAGAAACTCCTTCTCTAGAAAGGATCCGTTTTTAGCAACGGATATATTGCCTTCGGATCTGTGATAGAAGGTGTACCCAACAGTTTCCTTTGGGTATTCTATGAAGGCGCACTTCTCCGATTTGGGTTTGAGCTTATCAGGATGAAACTTTTTTCACATAAGCATCACAGCCCCAAACTTTAAGAAACGACAACTTGGGTTTCTTGCTAAACCACAGTTCATATGGTGTCGTCTCAATGGATTTAGATGGTGCCCTTTTATTGTGAATGCAGCTGTCTCTAATGCATAACCCCAAAAACGACAATGGTAAATCAATAAGTGACATCATAGATCGCACCATATCCAATAAAGTGCGGCTACGACGTTCGGACACACCATAACATTGTGGTGTTCCAGGTGGCGTGAGCTGTGAAACTATTCCACATTGTTTTAATTGAAGACCAAACTCGTAACTCAAATATTCATCTCCACGATCAGATCGCAGAAACTTTATTTTCTTGTTACGATGATTTTCCACTTCACTCTGAAATTCTTTGAACCTTTCAACTATTTTAGACTTATGTTTCATCAAGTAGATATACCCATATCTGCTTAAATCATCTGTGAGGGTCAGAAAATAATGATACTCGCCACGAGCCTTAATACTCATTGGTCTGCATACATCAGTATGTATTATTTCCAACAAGTTTGTTGCTCGTTCCATTGTTCCGAAGAACGAAGTTTTAGTCATCTTGCCCAAAAGGCACGGTTCGCAAGCATCAAATGATTCATAACCAAGTGATTCCGAAGATCCATCTTTATGGAGTTTCTTCATGCGCTTTACACCGATATGACCCAAACGGCAGTGCCACAAATAAGTTGCACTATCATTATTAACTTTGCATCTTTTGGCATCAATATTATGAATATGTGTATCACTACGATCGAGATCCAATAAACTATTTTCATTGGGTGTATGACCATTGAAGGTTTTATTCATGTAAACAGAACAACAATTATTCTCTGACTTTAAATGAATAACCGTATTGCAATAAACATGATCAAATCATATTCATGCTCAACGCAAACGCTAAATAACATTTATTTAGGTTTAACACTTATCCCAAAAGTTTAGGGAGTGTGCGATGATGATCATATCAATCTTGGAACTACTTCCAACACTCATCGTCACTTCCCCTTCAACTAGTCTCTGTTTATTCTGTAACTCCTGTTTCGAGTTACTAATCTTAGCAACCGAACAAGTATCAAATACTTAGGGGCTACTATAAACACTAGTAAGGAACACATCAATAACCTGTATATCAAATATACCCTTGTTCACTTTGCCATCCTTCTTATCTACCAAATATTCAGGGTATTTCCGCTTCCAGTGACCATTTCCTTTGCAGTGTAAGCACTCAGTTTCAGGCTTTGGTCCAGATTTGGTCTTCTTCACGGGAGTGACAACTTGTTTGCCATTCTACTTTGAAGTTTCCCTTTCTTTCCCTTTGCCCTTTTCTTGAAAGTAGTGGTCTTGTCAATCATCAACACTTGATGCTCTTTCTTGATTTCTACCTTCGTCGATTTCAACATCACGAAGAGCTCGAGAATCGTTTTCGTCATCCCTTGCATACTATAGTTCATCACGAAGTTCTAGTAACTAGTGATGCTGACTAGAAAATTCTGTCAATCACTATCTTATCTGGAAGATTAACTCCCACTTGATTCAAGCGATTGAAGTACCCAGACAATCTGAGCACATGCTCACTAGTTGAGCGATTCTCCTCCATCTTTTAGCTATAGAACTTGTTGGAGATTTCATATCTCTCAACTCGGGTATTTGCTTGAAATATCAACTTCAATTTCTGGAACATCTCATATGGTCCATGACGTTCAAAACGTCCTTGAAGTCCCGATTTTAAGCCGTTAAGCATGGTGCACTAAACTATCAAGTAGTCATCATATTGAGCTAGCCAAACGTTCATAACGTCTGCATCTGCTCCTGCGATAGGTCTGTCACCTAGCGGTGCATTAAGGACATAATTCTTCTGTGCAGCAATGAGGATAAACCTCAGATCGCGGATCCAATCCGCATCATTGCTACTAACATTTTTCAACACAATTTTCTCTAGGAACATATCAAAATAAACATATGAAAGCAACAACGCAAGCTATTGGTCTTACAACATAATTTGCAAAATACTACCAGGACTAAGTTCATGATAAATTTAAGTTCAATTAATCATATTACTTAAGAACTCCCACTTAGACAGACATCTCTCTCGTCATCTAAGTGATCACGTGATCCAAATCAACTAAACCATAACCGATCATCACGTGAGATGGAGTAGTTTTCAATGGTGAACATCACTATGTTGATCATATCTACTATATGATTCACGCTCGACCTTTCGGTCTCCGTGTTCCGAGGCCATATCTGCATATGCTAGGCTCGTCAAGTTTAACCTGAGTATTCCGCGTGTGCAAAACTGGCTTGCACCCGTTGTAGATGGACGTAGAGCTTATCACACCTGATCATCACGTGGTGTCTGGGCACGACGAACTTTGGCAACGGTGCATACTCAGGGAGAACACTTCTTGATAATTAGTGAGAGATCATCTTAAAATGCTACCGTCAATCAAAGCAAGAATAAGATGTATAATAGATAAACATCATATGCAATCAAAATATGTGACATGATATGGCCATGATCATCTTGCGCCTTTGATCTCCATCTCCAAAGTACTGTCATGATCTCTATCGTCACCGGCACGACACCATGATCTTCATCATCTTGATCTATATCAATGTGTCATCACATGGTTGTCTCACCAACTATTGCTCTTGCAACTATTGCTATCATATAGCAATAAAGTAAAGCAATTATTTGGCACTTGCATCTTATGCAACAAAGGGACATCCATAGGGCTTCTGCCAGTTGCCAATAACTTCAACAAAACATGATCATCTCATACAACAACTTATATCTTATCACGTCTTGACCATATCACATCACAACATGCCCTGCAAAAACAAGTTAGATGTCCTCTACTTTGTTGTTGCAAATTTTACGTGGCTGCTACGGGCTGAGCAAGAACCGTTCTTACCTACGCATCAAAACCACAACGATAGTTCGTCAAGTTAGTGCTGTTTTAACCTTCGCAAGGACCGGGCGTAGCCACATTCGGTTCAACTAAAGTTGGAGAAACTGACACCCGCCAGCCACCTGTGTGCAAAGCACGTCGGTAGAACCACTCCCGTGTAAGCGTACGCGTAATGTCGGTCCGGGCCGCTTCATCCAACAATACCGCCGAACCAAAGTATGACATGCTGGTAAGCAGTATGACTTGTATCGCCCACAACTCACTTGTGTTCTACTCGTGCATATAACATCAACACATAAAACCTAGGCTAAGATGCCACTGTTGGGGAACGTAGTAATTTCAAAAAATTTTCTACGCACATGCAAGATCATGGTGATGGCATAGCAACGAGAGGGGAGAGTATTCGTCCACGTACCCTCGTAGACCGTAAGCAGAAGCATTAGCACAACGCGGTTGATGTAGTCGTACGTCTTCACGATTCGACCGATCCAAGCACCGAACGTACCGGGCCTCCGAGTTCAGCACACGTTCAGCTCGATGGCGATCTCCGGCCTCCGATCCAGCAAAGCTCCAGAGATGAGTTCCGTCAGCACGATGGCGTGGTGACGATGATGATGTTCTACCGACGCAGGGCTTCGCCTAAACTCCGCGACGATATGACCGAGGTGGAATATGGTGGAGGGGGGCACCGCACACGGCTAAGGAATGATCCGTAGATCAACTTGTGTGTCTATGGGGTGCCCCCCTGCCCCCGTATATAAAGGAGCAAGGGGGGAGGCCGGCCGGCCCTTGGGGCGCGCTAAGGAGGGGGGAGTCCTCCTCCTAGTGGGAGTAGGACTCCCCTTTCCTAGTCCAACTAGGAAGGAGGAAGGGGGAAGGAAAGAGAGGGAGAGGGAAAGAGGGGCCGCGCCCCCTCCCCTAGTCCAATTCGGACTCCCCTTGGGAGGGGGCACGCCACCTCCTGGGCTGCTGCCCTCTCTCTCCCCTCAGGCCCACTAAGGCCCAATACTTCCCCGGGGGGTTCCGGTAACCCCTCCGGCACTCCGGTTTTCTCCGAAATCACCCAGAACACTTCCGTGTCCGAATATAGTCGTCCAATATATCAATCTTTATGCCTCGACCATTTCGAGACTCCTCGTCATGTCCGTGATCACATCCGAGACTCCGAACAAACTTCGGTACATCAAAACTTATAAACTCATAATAAAACTGTCATCGTAACGTTAAGCGTGTGGACCCTACGGGTTCGAGAACTATGTAGACATGACCTAGAACCATTCTCGGTCAATAACCAATAGCGGGACCTGGATGCCCATATTGGTTCCTACATATTCTACGAAGATCTTTATCGGTCAAACCGCATAACAACATACGTTGTTCCCTTTGTCATCGGTATGTTACTTGCCCGAGATTTGATCGTCGGTATCCAATACCTAGTTCAATCTCGTTACCGGCAAGTCTCTTTACTCGTTCTGTAATGCACCATCTCGTAACCAACTCATTGGTCACGTTGCTTGCAAGGCTTATAATGATGTGCATTACCGAGAGGGCCCAGAGATACCTCTCCGACGATCGGAGTGACAAAACCTAATCTCGAAATACGCCAACTCAACATGTACATTCGGAGACACCTGTAGTACTCCTTTATAATCACCCAGTTACGTTGTGACGTTTGGTAGCACCCAAAGTGTTCCTTCGGTAAACGGGAGTTGCATAATTCTCATAGTTACAGGAACATGTATAAGTCATGAAGAAAGCAATAGCAGTATACTAAACGATCAAGTGCTAGGCTAACGGAATGGGTCATGTCAATCAGATCATTCAACTAATGATGTGATCCCGTTAATCAAATAACAACTCTTTGTCCATGGTTAGGAAACATAACCATCTTTGATTAACAAGCTAGTCAAGTAGAGGCATACTAGTGACACTCTGTTTGTCTATATATTCACACATGTATTATGTTTCCGGTTAATACAATTCTAGCATGAATAATAAACATTTATCATGAAATAAGGAAATAAATAATAACTTTATTATTGCCTCTAGGGCATATTTCCTTCAATAGGCGCAGTCAGGTCTTGCAGAGCTGCGTCGAGTGGGTCATGAGCTCCTTCACCGGAACGCTCGTCATGGCTGATGACGAGCACCTCCGTGACGGTGCTTCCGCCGCTCTCCTCATGAGGGAGCGGCTTGTCGTAGACCACCACATTTGTGGGGAACGCGTCGAGCGATGCAACGTCGGAGTCGACCATCATCGGGTCCGTGGAGCCTACGGACTCCAAGTCCATGGCAGGCTCACCGGTGACGTGGAGTTGATCGAGGAGGCCCGCGAGGAGGCTCTCGGGGCCACCCGTGCCTGTGTCGGATGCAGGCTCGTCAGAGAGGCGAACCTCGCCGACAAGTTCGGGGAGGCAGCTAGCTGCGCAGGTGGCCTCAGCGCCGCGCAGCGCGTTGATGCAGACTCCGTCTGGCGAGCCTGGCTGGCTGCGCTCGCCAGGGAGGAAAAGGGTTCCCGTCCAGAATAGATCTCCGGACGACGGTGCACCTCGCCCCACGGTGGGCGCCAAATGTCGGGGGTTGGGTGCGACATATGCCAAAGGATGGCTTATCATGGTGGGGGCGAGTAGAACGTCGCCGGTGCCTGGAAACGGGATGAGGCGAAGACATGCACGCCGGCAGATCTTACCCAGCTTCAGGGCTCTCTGAGGAGATAACACCCCTACTGCTGCTCTGCGGGGTCTCCGCATGGTCACTAAGGCAAAGTGAATACAAGGTTGCTCCTAGAGCTGTTTCTGGAGGTAGGAGAAGGCAAGGCTAGCTTTCTCCTCCCGGTATGATCTGGTCTAGCGCTAATGGATTCGAACGCTTTGCATGGGTGCCCTGGGGGGTTTATATAGGCCTAGCCCCCAGGGGTACAATGGTAAAACCAGCCGGGTGCGGGTCCCAGCCGTCTATCTCTCAGGCCGCCGTCTTCTCCGCCGACTCCTGGGGCCCGCCGACTGGCCTGGTACGAGGGCGTCAGCCCTTGTCCGCCACGGGCGGGTCTTGCCGGCTGCAGATTACTGTAGCCGTGCTTCTAATGACGCTGGCTTGGTCATGGGGTCATGGCAACAGTGCCGCCGCCTGACGGGCGATCACTATTGCCATTCCCCTGTCGTGTCTGGTTAATGGCGTGTGGGGCCCATAGGAGGGGCCGGCCGACTCCTGGGGGCCGACTCCCAACGGGTCTGACTCCTGGTGCTCTCGCCGTCTTCAATACTCTCGCTGACTGGTAGGCCCCGCCGTCTCCGGGCCGTACAGACAGACTGTCGTGGGTGCAGGGCCCCGCCCCCAGGAGCTGATGTCAGCGCCGACATGGCAACAGGGCCGCGCCGACGGAGATCTCCGTTGGTACGGCGCACTGTGGCCATGCCTGCCCTTAAATAGCAGGGTGGTTGGAGTTGCAGGCCGACTTCCCGTAGTTGGCCCCCTTGGAGTCGCCTCTGGGACTCGGCTTATCTTGGAGCCGCCTCTTGGACTCGGCTTATCTTGGAGTCGCCTCTTGGACTCGGCTTATCTTGGAGTCGCTTCTGGGACTCGGCTTATCTGGAGTCGCCTTCTGGACTCGTGGGGCGAAGCCTGCCCCGATGTCTTGAAAGGTTCTGGGACTCGGGTTAGCCTACCCGTGGCCCATTACTCCGACACATTTGGAGAGGAGGGCTATGTTCATCCGCTTGGATGAGATGACCCCAAGCCCCCCTTGGTCCTTGGGCTTACAAATCTCAGACCACTTCACCATGTGGTACTTTTGTTTATTATTCTCGCCAGCCCAAAAGAATCCGGAAAGGAGCTTCATGACCTCCTGGTGAAGGGATTCATGTAGACTATAGAATCCCATGAGGTACATCAAGAGGCTAATAAGGGAGGAATTCATTAGAATCACTCGAGCAGCCTTGGACAGCCATCTCCCCTGCCAAGGCTCCATCCTCGGTTGGAGCTTGGTGACTATTGGACGAAAGTCTTTCTCCAGAAGTTGTGTGTCATTGATAGGCATGCCTAAGTAAGTGGTCGAGAAGGACCCCAGTCGACAATTCAAGCGATTGGCGATTCTCTGGGCTTCGGCTTGGGAATATGCAAGGACCATCACCTCACTCTTGGCGAAGTTAATCGTAAGGACCGACATCTCCTGAAAGCATAGGAGGAGTAATTTGAGGTTCTGAATATCCTCGTCAGACCCTTCCACCATCATAATGGTGGCATCGACATACTGGAGGTGAGTCAAACCTCTGTTGGCCACAAGATGGGGGAAAATACCCCTAATGTGACCGTCCTGTTTGGCCAAATCTAGGATCGAAGCTAACGCATCAACCACAAGGTTGAAAAGAAATGGGGAAATCGGATTGCCTTGCCGAACTCCCTGTCCAGTCAAGAAGTAAGGCCCAATCTCCCCATTAACGTTCACAACCGTGCGACCACTCGTCACCAACTGTATCACCCGAGCTACCCAGTGGGAGTCAAACCCACGCTTGAGCAACACTTCCCGAAGGAAGGACCAGTGGACTGTGTCAGACGCTTTATGAAAGTCAATCTTGAAGAACACCACATGAAGGTGCTTGCTCTTGACCTCATGGATGACCTCGTGGAGCACGAGGATCCCATCCAGCATATACCTGCCTTTTGTAAAGGCCGACTGGTTCGGGTGGTGAATCTGAGGAGCAATCAGGGCCACCCTAGTGGCGTACCCCTTGGCCAGGATCCGAAAGATAACATTAAGGACCATGATAGGGCGGAACTGCCTGATATCAGCGGCTCCCGACACTTTGGGGATCAGGGAAATGATCCCATAGTTAAGCCGGGACACGTCTAATGTTCCCCTAGAGAACTCACGGAACAGGTCAACGATAATCTTCTTGACCATCGGCCAAAAAGCCTGGAAGAAACGAACCGGCAGGCCATCAGGACCCGACACCGAGGCCGGGTTCATGGCTTTGACGAAAGACTCCACTTCCGAGGCATCAAAAGGGGCGAGTAAGGCAGCATTCTCCTCCAGGGAGATGCTCTGGTCGGCTGACCAGATGTGGTCAGCAAGGGCTATCCCACCCCTATGTCGCCCCGCAAATAACGATTTGTAGAAGTCATCCACGAGCGAGCGAATAGCCGGGGGTCCTGAAAGAGCTGCCCTCCCTCCCATAGGAGGGGAATGGAGTAGCGTCTCCGATGGCCATTAGCGATGGCCTAGAAGTAGGCCGTGTTGGCATCACCGAATAGCACCCAATTGAAAGACCCCCGCTGGTGCCAGAATTCCTCTTCCTTGGAATATATCTCCATAAGGGAGTCTTCCAGATTATACCTATGGGCCCACTCCTCCGCAGAGATCCCAAAAATATTTGCGCGAAGGTCAAGAGCTCGGGTCTCTTCGAGGAGGGAGGCCTTTTGGACCCGAAGGTCCCTACCAATGTTAGCACCCCATCCTTTCATGAACTGTCTAGATCGCTTGGACAAATGATGCCAGTCGTCCAGGGTCGACATTTGCCTATGGGGCTCGGCTAACACTGAGGCCCAATGAGCCTGGAGGACAGCCATAAAGGCCGGCTGCCGGAGCCAGAATGCTTCGAAATGAAATCCAGGGGGGTCGGGGTCTCTCATCCCTAGATGATAGCAGAAGAGGGACATGGTCGGACCCAATGTGAGTGATAGCCTGGAGGGATGCCAAAGGGAACCAAAGTTCCCAGTCGGGGGAGACAAACACCCGATCAAGCACACTAAGGGTAGGGGACACCTGTCTATTGGTCCAGGTAAATCGCGACCCCACCCTGTCCAACTCCAAGAGACCTAAGTCCGCAACCCAGTCGTTGAAACAACGAATCTCCGCAAGATCGACCCGAGTGTTACTCTTTTCCGCGGCAGAACGGAGGAGATTGAAGTCTCCCCCCTCTACAACAGGGAGGGTCGCAGAGGAGATCTTGGCGTGGAGCTCGGCCAAGAAAGCGGTCGAACGACTATGGTCGGCCAGGCCGTACACCACAATGATATCCCACTTGAAGTTCATATCACGCTCCCTGGCCTCCATGCTGACAAAGTGGGATCCACGATCCATGGATTCCACCTCAAAGGTGGCATCCTTCACACCTAAAAGGATGCCACTGGAGTGACCCGTCACTCCACTAGATGGCAACCAGTGCCAAGCAAACAAATGTCTGCTAAGATGCTCAAGTTCTACGAGGGAGAACTCGGTTCGCATCATTTCTTGGATCACCACGACATCGATGGACTCATCACGCATGTACTCAATGAGCTGCCTGCAGCGGCCATCATGACTGAAGCCCCGCAGGTTCCAAAATAGAGCGCGCATGATCACTCGCCTATGGGGTCCTCCCTGGACCCAACGGTAGAGGTGGCACTAAGGGCTCGTCATAACTGGGCAGTACGAGAACGCGTCTGATCATAGATCTCACTCGGGTCATCCGCAAGAAGGCCTCGGCCCCCAGCCTGATGGGGTGTGGAAGGAGGAGGGGCCTCCGCAGCTACTGCCGCCTCACGAGCCCTAGTGGCCGCGAGATGGCCCTCCAGGATCTCCTTGGCCTGGAGGGACGCAAGCTGCTCTAAGACCGGGCCCTTCTCGCCACGGAAAGCTATAGCCGAATCAGCTGTGACCTTGGCCAGGTGGCCAAGGGGGACACCAGCAAGAGTAGAGAAAGAATTGATGCAAATATCATGAGAGTCGGGACAGGGGGCCTGGGAGTCGGACGAACCTGTGTCGAGGTTGCGGATGGCGGCGCGACGCGATGCCTTCTCCACCCCGGTCGGCGAGGCCCCCGTTAGTCATGGAACCGCCTCAAGCCGGGCACTCTTCCGGGCTGATGAGACCGGGGTAGAGGCCGAGCGGTGGCGACCCTGGGACTTGGAGGGCCTAGATGACGTGGGAGGGGAGGCGACCTCGGGACTAGACTCCTGGGCAGCCGGCACCATCGGGACCTCCTGGGCGGGCACCGAAGAAACGAGCCATGGGGAAGATGGGGACACACCTCCATGCTACCCTGGCTGACACCGCTCCCCTCCTCATTAGATAAGGACAGCGGCGGAGGGAGGAAGGGAGGTGGGAGAGTGGCACCAGGAGGAAGGGTGGCAGCCTCATCGAGCATGGCTGCAATCGCCTCTATGTCCTCGGACTCCTCCCTGGGGCAGGAGTCGAGGGCGACGGTCCCCGAGCCATGAGTAGACGAGGGGTGGGAGGAGCCAGCTGGGGGAGGATCGCCCTTAGGATCTGTCGAGTCGTTGCCGGAGGCCTCAGAGCGAGGGGAGCTGCTGTGGGGACGACAGGGGGAGCCTTGTGGGGCCGCGCCCCCACCGCCAGGGCCCTGCTCGGGGTCAGCAGTACCCCCTCATCCGGGTTGAGAGGATCACTGGGAGTCCTGCCCTCCACAGATGCGAAGGTCGTAGCCAGCGTCATTGAAGAACATCCTAATCGTCGTCTTGAGCTTGGAAGGGTCTGGAGACTTGATCTGCACCCGAACAGCCGGGCCCATGGACAGGGAGGGGCCGTAGACCACCACAAACTTGCCTAACAAGCGGGACAGGCCACGGATGACTCCCTCGACCCTAGAAGCCGAAGGGAGCTCACGGATCTGCACCCACACCATGGACAATGAGGCCACCGCAAGCGGGTCCACGGTCGGGACCGAGATGCGGACGAAGAGCTGGTTGATGGCGAGCGTGAGTCAGGCGTTGTGGGTGCCGTAGCAAAGACTGACCGGGTCGGGGAAGACAACAATGAACTCCCAGTCTGAGACTGGGGTCACCTCCCAATCCCAGTCCGGGTTAAACAGGTGGCGAAGCTCCTCAAAGATGATGGCGAGAGAAGCCGTCCGGCCATCCAAGACCGAAAGAGCATTCATGGGCGGAGTGGCCCGGGCCTCGGCGAGGTCCATCTGGAAGAAGCCCAAGTCATCCAAGGCGTATCCAAACAACCCAAGGGTCCTAGCGGGCTAGTGGTTCGGACAGAGGGCCGCGGGATGATCCGTCTTCTTGCAGAGATAGCACGCGGGAGGCAAGATCCAGTCACCCTGACAATGACCGACCACCCCACAGTTGAAGCAGGAGGGCATGGCCGCGGCCGAGGGAGGCACCGTAACCACAGGGGGGTTAGTGACCGACGATGCTGGGCCACCCGGTTGGGGCTGCACACCCTGCTTCTTCTTCTTAGCAAACGCCCCTCCGACCGTTGCGGTTATTGTTGTTGTTGGGACCGGTAGGGGGGATTGGGCTTGGCAACGGGGAGGGTCATAGCACCGCGCGAGGGAAGCCGGTGCATGCTCGGATCGAGGAGGAGGGGAACCGGAGCGGCGGGGAGGGGAGCAACGGTCCTGGTCCTGGCCATGTCCACACCACTCCTCGGGAGACTGGTCGCGGCCCCGAGAGGAGCGCCAGTCGGTGTCGTCGGCCACGGACGGCCCCTTGTTGTGGAGCAGGCCGTCACGGAGCTCGGCCTCCCGCCGGGATCCCTCCGAAGAGGCGGCGTGACTCCACAGGCGGGGGCGCGTCCCGGCCACCAGCCCGGCGCTTGGGGCGAGGGGGCCCATCCCCCATGTCCCGGGTCATGGTCGACACCGCGGGGGGAGGGGAGGAGGCGCGGGGGGACGGGAGGGCAGGCCCGGGTGGTGCAAAGGGGAGTCGGGGGAATGGGAGGGAACGCTCGGGCGACACAGAAGGGAGACGGGGGGGAGAACGGGTCGGCAGCCCTGCGCCTAACCCTAAAAAGGGGATCGGCCGGTTGCCCAACTAGGCTTGGGCCACAGCCCGAGGCGGGGCGTTCCCGGCCGAAGCAGGCCCAGCCGCAACGAGCCCAGACGGCCCAGCGGCCTCTTGATGACCTACAAGTGTAGGGGATCTATCGTAGTCCTTTCGATAAGTAAGAGTGTCAAACCCAACGAGGAGCAGAAGGAAATGACAAGCGGTTTCCAGTAAGGTATTCTCTGCAAGCACTGAAATTACCGGAACAGATAGTTTTGTGATAAGGTAATTTGTAGTGGGTAACAAGTAACAAAATTAAATAAGGTGCAGCAAGGTGGCCCAATCCTTTTTGTAGCAAAGGACAAGCCTGGACAAATTTTTATATAGAGAAAAGCGCTCCCGAGGACACAAGAAAATTATCGTCAAGCTAGTTTTCATCACGCTCATATGATTCGCGTTCGTTACTTTGATAATTTGATATGTGGGTGGACCGTTGCTTGGGTACTGCCCTTTCTTGGACAAGCATCCCACTTATGATTAACCCCTATTGCAAGCATCCGCAACTACAAAAGAAGTATTAAGGTAAACCTAACCATAGCATGAAACATATGGATCCAAATCAGCCCCTTACGAAGCAACTCATAAACTAGGGTTTAAGCTTCTGTCACTCTAGCAACCCATCATCTACTTATTACTTCCCAATGCCTTCCTCTAGGCCCAAACAATGGTGAAGTGTCATGTAGTCGACGTTCACATAACACCACTAGAGGAGAGACAACATACATCTCATCAAAATATCGAACGAATACCAAATTCATATGACTACTTATAGCAAGACTTCTCCCATGTCCTCAGGAACAAACGTAACTACTCACAAATCATATTCATGTTCATAATCAGAGGGGTATTAATATGCATTAAGGATCTGAACATATGATCTTCCACCGAATAAACCAACTAGCATCAACTACAAGGAGTAATCAACACTATTAGCAACCCACAGGTATCGATCTGAGGCTTTGGGACAAAGATTGGATACAAGGGATGAACTAGGGTTTGAGAGGAGATGGTGCTGGTGAAGATGTTGATGGAGATTGACCCCCTCCCGATGAGAGGATTGATGGTGATGACGATGGTGATGATTTCCCCCTCCCGAAGGGATGTTTCCCCGGCAGAATATCTCCGCTGGAGCCCTAGATTGGTTCCACCAAGGTTCTGCCTCATGGCGGCGGTGTTTCGTCCCGAAAGCTTGCTTATGCTTTTTTCCAGGGTAAAAGACTTCATATAGTAGAAGATGGTCACCGGAGGGCTACCGAGGGGCCCATGAGGTAGGGGGCGTGCCCAGGGGGTAGGGTGCGCCCCCACCCTCGTGGACGGTGGGTGGCCCCCCTCTGGTATTTCTTCCACTCAGTATTTTTTATTAATTCCAAAAATGACTTTTGTGGAGTTTCAGGACTTTTGGAGTTGTGCAGAATAGGTCTGTAATATTTGCTCCTTTTCCAGCCCAGAATTCTAGCTGTCAGCATTCTCCCTCTTCATGTAAACCTTGTAAAATAAGAGAGAATAGGCATAAGAGTTGTGACATAACGTGTAATAACAGCCCATAATGCAATAAATATCGATATAAAAGCATGATGCTAAATGGATGTATCAACCCCCCCAAGCTTAGACCTCGCTTGTCCTCAAGCGGAGCCCAATATCGAAAAATATGTCCACATGTTTAGAGATAGAGGTGTCGATAGAATAAAATGCGGACATGAGGGCATCATGATCATTCTTATAACAACAATATTACTCTTTCACAATTGCTAACACTCACGCAATACTTATGGGTATGGAGTTTTAATTAGACACAAAGAAATATAGGGGCTTATAGTGTTGCCTCCCAACCTTTTACCTCAAGGGTAATGTCAATAATAATAGTTCATGCTAACTTACATCCAATTGGATATATATATCAGGATCTTTCCAACACGAGGTGCTTGCCAAAGGATAAAATATAAAAAGGAAAGGTGAAGATCACCATGACTCTTGCATATGTATAAGACAAGAATAAAAGATAGGCCCTACGCAGAGGGAAGCAGAGGTTGTCATGTGCTTTTATGGTTGGATGCACGAAATCTTAATGCAAAAGAAAGTCACTTTATATTGCCACTTGTGATATGGACCTTTATTATGCAGTCCATCGCTTTTATTGCTTCCATATCACAAGATCGCATAAAGCTTATTTTCTCCACACTAATAAGTCATACATATTTAGAAAGCAATTTTTATTGCATTCAACATGACATCTTACTTGAAGGATCTTACTCAATCCATAGGTAGATATGGTGGACTCTCATGGCAAAACTGGGTTTAAGGATGTTTGGAAGCACAAGTAGTATCTCTACTTGGTGCAAGGAATTTGGCTAGCATGAGGGGGAAAGGCAAGCTCAACATGTTGGACGATCCATGACAATATACTTTATTTCAAATATAAGAGAACATAACCCATTACGTTGTCTTCCTTGTCCAACGTCAACTCTTTAGCATGCCATATTTTAATGAGTGCTCACAATCATAAAAGATCTCCAAGATAGTATATTTATATGTGAGAACCTCTCTTTCTTTATTACTTCCTATTAATTGCAACGATGACCAAAACTATGTTTGCCAACCGTCAACAACTTTTAATCATCATACTCTTTATATGTGAAGTCATTACTCTCATCAATATGATCTCTTTTATTTCTTTTTATTCTTTTATTCCCTCAAGATCATAGCAAGATAGCAAAGCCCTTGACTCAACACTAATCTTTATTATATATAGTTCACGGACTCGATTACATAGAATGATCATAAGGCAAAACTCAAAACTAAATCATACCAAAACTTTATTCTACTAGATCAAGATATTACTAAAAGGAGCGAACTAAGTAAATCGGTAAAGATAGGAGTGTGATGATGATACGATACCGGGGCACCTCCCCCAAGCTTGGCAGTTGCCAAGGGGAGTGCCCATACCCATGTGATTATGTCTCTTTCTTCAGAGGTGGTGATGATGAAGTTGTTGATGATGTAGGCTTGTCGTCCGTCTTCCAAGGCATAGGCTCATCATCATAGAAGGATGATCGAGTCTCCGGGATCCTCAAATCTGCAGCCAAACTCATCCTATTAAATCTATATTCATACTCACAGTTTTGGTTTTGCAGGTCGTAGATTTGGGCTTGGAGCTGCTTGATTTTCTCATGAAGCTTGAAGATGGTATCCCCAATGTTCTTGGCGTCCAGCTTGTGGTTGTTGGTGAACTCCGCGATCATCATCTGGTTGGTGTTGAGTCTGCGTTCCACCATCCCTTGGCACTTGAAAACTTGTTGTTCCATTGCTTCGAGTCTTGTCTCCATGCTTCCGGTCCTCCTTGGTCCCTCAACATCGCGGATGTGCAGCACCCCCTCATGCATCTCAATGGTTTGAGGGTGGTGCAGCACCTCCGCGGGGTAGGGGTTGATGACCTTCTCAAAAAACTTGTCCTTGGGGGGTGCTTGAAGACGTCATGGTGATCTAGATCTGTCAGAAAAATAGCTCAAAACAAATACAAAGAATATTTGCGTGATATGGTGGTCAAAACCTTCGGGAGATTATATAATGAATTTTTACTGACCAAAAGAAGTATCGTGCAAGAAAACGGAATCTAGAGAGCACACGAGGTGCCCACGAGGCAGGGGGGCGCACCCTCCACCCTCGTGGACGCCTCGTGTCCTTCTCGAACTACTTCTTATTTTCCTATTTTCTTAAATATTCCAAAACGGAGAAAAGTTGCTATTAGAACTGTTTTGGAGTCGGTTTACTTACCGTACCACATACCTATTCCTTTTCGGAGTCTGAAACATTTTGGAAAGTGCCCCTTATGTATTCCTCAGGGGTCACGGTTTCAATAACATTAGTTTCAACATTTATTGGGTTACCTAAGATATAATTGATTCTTTGACCGTTCACCACCCTCGGACTTGTGCCTTCGAAGTTGTTGATTTTTATGGCACCGGAACGATAGACCTCGTCGATAACGTAAGGGCCTTCCCATTTAGAGAGAAGTTTCCCTGCAAAAAATCTTAAACGAGAGTTGTATAGCAACACGTAATCACCTACATTAAACTCACGTTTTTGTATCCTTTTGTCATGCCATCTTTTAACTTTTTCTTTAAACAGTTTGGCATTCTCATAGGCTTGAGTTCTCCATTCATCATGTGAGCTAATGTCAAATAACCTCTTCTGACCGGCAAGTTTGAAATCATAACTGAGCTCTTTAATGGCCCAATATGCCTTATGTTCTAGTTCGAGAGGTAAGTGACATGCTTTTCCATAAACCATTTTATATGGAGACATGCCCATGGGATTTTTATATGCAGTTCTATAAGCCCATAATGCATAATCAAGTTTCTTGGACCAATTATTTCTAGATCTATTAACAGTCTTTTGCAAAATTAATTTGAGCTCTCTATTACTCAGTTCTACTTGGCCACTAGACTGTGGGTGATACGAAGATGCAATTCTATGATTAACATCATACTTAGCAAGCATTTTACGAAAAGCACCATGAATAAAATGTGAACCACCATCAGTCATTAAGTATCTAGGGACACCAGACCTCGGAAAAATAACTTCTTTAAGCATCTTAATAGAGGTGTTATGATCAGCACTACTAGTAATTGGAATAGCTTCTACCCACTTAGTAACGTGATCAACCACAACTAGAATATGTGTATATCCATTAGAGGAAGGAAACGGTCCCATATAATCAAAGCCCCAAACATCAAATGGTTCAATAACAAGAGAATAATTCATAGACATTTCTTGACGTCTACTAATATTACCAATTCTTTGACATTCATCACAAGACAAGACAAATTTACGGGCATCTTTGAAGAGAGTAGGCCAATAAAAACCGGATTGCAATACCTTATGTGCAGTTCTATCTCTAGCGTGGTGTCCTCCATATGCCTCGGAGTGACACTTGTGTAGGATCTATTCCTGTTCATGCTCAGGTACACAATGTCTAATAACACCATCTACTCCTTCTTTATAAAGGTGTGGTCATCCCAGAAGTAATGTCTTAAATCATATAAAAACTTTTTCTTTTGCTGGTATGTGAAACTAGGTGGTATAAATTTAGCAACAATGTAATTAGCATAATCAGCTTACCATGGAGCAGTACGAGAAGCATTTATGACAGCTAATTGTTCATCAGGAAAGCTATCATCAATAGGTAGTGGGTCATCAAGAACATTCTCTAACCTAGACAAGTTGTCTGCAATGGGGTTCTCAGCTCCCTTTCTATCAATAATATGCAAATCAAATTCTTGTAATAGGAGAACCCATCTAATAAGTCTAGGTTTAGCATCTTTCTTTTCCATAAGATATTTAATAGCAGCATGATCATTGTGAATAGTTACTTTAGAATCAACAATATAAGGTCTGAATTTATCACAAGCAAATACAACTGCTAAAAATTCTTTTTCAGTAGTAGCATAATTTCTCTGCGCACTGTATAGAGTTTTACTAGCATATTGAATAACATTTAGTTTCTTATCAACTCTTTGTCCTAGAACAACACTTACATCATAATCACTAGCATCACACATGATTTCAAAGGGTAAATTCCAATCAGGCGGCTGAACAATTGGTGCAGAGATCAAAGCTTTCTTAAGTATTTCAAATGCTTCTACACAATCATCATCGAAGACAAAAGGAATATCTTTTTGTAAGAGATTGGTCAGAGGCCTAGAAATTTTAGAGAAGTCCTTAATGAACCTCCTATAAAAACCAACATGACCAAGGAAACTTCTTATACCTTTAATGTCCTTGGGACATGGAATCTTTTCAATAGCATCAACCTTAGCTTTATCAACTTCAATACCTCTTTCAGAAATTTTATGCCCCAAGACAATGCCTTCATTAACCATAAAGTGGCACTTCTCCCAATTCAAGACAAGACTAGTATCTTCGCATCTCTGCAAAACTCGATCAAGGTTGCTCAAGCAATCATCAAAAGAGGATCCATAAACGGAGAAATCATCCATGAAAACCTCAACAATATTTTCACTAAAGTCAGAGAATATTGCCATCATGCATCTTTGAAAGGTAGCAGGTGCATTACATAAACCAAAAGGCATACGTCTATAAGTGAAAGTATGGAAAGGGCAAGTAAAAGTGGTCTTTTACTGATCCTCTACTGACACAGGTATTTGAGAGAAACCAGAGTAACCATCTAGAAAGAAAAAATGTGTATGTTTAGATAATCTTTCTAGAATTTGATCAATAAAAGGCAGAGGGTAATGATCCTTTTTAGTAGCTTTATTTAATTTGCAAAAATCAATTACCATCCTATAACCTGTAACAATTCTTTGTGGGATCAATTCATCTTTATCATTAGGAACGATAGTAATACCTCCCTTCTTAGGGACACAATGGACAGGACTTACCCACTAACTATCAGCAACGGGATAAGTTATACCTGCCTCCAGGAGCTTTAGTATTTGTTTTCTTACCACTTCTTTCATCTTAGGATTTAACCGTCGTTGGTGATCAATAACTAGTTTGGCATCTTTCTCCAATTTTATTTTGTGTTGGCATAGAGTGGGACTAATGCCCTTAAGATCATCTAGAGTATACCCAATAGCAGCACGGTGCTTCTTCAGAGTTTTCAATAATTTCTCCTCTTCCTGCTCTGAAAGGTTAGCACCAATAATAACAGGATATATCTTCTTTTCATCAAGATAAGCATATTTAAGAGTATCAGGTAATGGTTTAAGCTCAAACAAGCAAGTTGTGTTTTGAAATAGGTCCCTGTTTAAAGAATACTTCATCTATCTCCCTTCTTTCATTCATAAACATATCATTTTCATGGTCTAGCAAATATTGTTCTAAAAGATCATTAGGAGGCACGACAATAGAAGCAAGACCAATAATTTCATCCTTACTAGGCAATTCTTTATCATGGGGTTGTCTACGAAATTTAGCAAAATTAAACTCATGAGACATATCCCCCAAACCGATAGTAACAACGTCCTTTTTGTAGTCTATCTTAGCATTAACAATATTCAAGAAGGGTCTACCAAATATAATGGGACAAAAGTCATCTTGTGGGGAACCAAGAACAAGAAAATTAGTAGGATATTTAACTTTCCCACACAAGACTTCAACATCTCTAACAATCCCAACTGGTGAAATAGTATCTCTATTAGCAAGCTTAATGGTAACATCAATTTCTTCTATCTCAGCAGGTGCAATATCATGCATAATTTATTTGTATAAGGAATGAGGTATTGCACTAGCACTAGCACCCATATCACATAAGCCATGATAACAATGATCTCCTATTTTAACAGAAATAATAGGCATGCCTACAACAGGTCTATGCTTATTCTTAGTATCAGGTCTAGCAATTCTAGCAGCTTCATCATAGAAGTAAATAACATGCCCATCAATATCATCAACCAAGAGATCTTTAACCATAGCAATACTAGGTTCAACTTTAATTTGCTCAGGTGGTGTAGGTGTTTTAGTATTACTCTTATGAACCACAGTTGAAGCTTTAGCATGATCCTTTATCCTAACAGGAAAGGTGGTTTCTCAATATAGGTAGTAGGAACAATAGGATCATTAGAAGTGATAGTCTTTTCTTCAACTATAATAGGTGCAACTACTTTTACTTCAATGGGAGGATTGTATTTAAACCACTTCTCCTTAGAGAGGTCAACATGAGTAGCAAATGATTCACAGAAAGAAGCTACTATCTCAGAGTCAAGTCCATATTTAGTGCTAACTTCACGGAAGACATCGGTATCCATAAAAGATTTAAGACAATCAAACTTAGGTGTCATACCTGACTCCTTACCTTCATCAAGATCCCAATCTTCAGAGTTGAGTTTAATTATTTCCAATAAATCCCATCTAAATTCAATATTCTTCATCATAAAAGAACCAGTACAAGAAGTATCGAGCATGGAGCGATTGTTGAGAGAAAGCCGAGCATAAATTTTTTGAATAATCATTTCTCTTGAGAGCTCATGATTGGGGCATGAATATAACATTGACTTAAGCCTCCCCCAAGCTTGAGCGATTCTTTCTCCTTCGCGAGGCCAAAAATTATATATATAATTATGATCACGATGAACAAGATGCATAGGATAAAACTTCTGATGAACTTCCAATTTCAATCGTTTGTAGTTCCATGATCCCATATCATCACATAGCCTGAACCATGTCAATGCCTCTCCCTTCAAAGATAAAGGGAAGACCTTCTTCTTGACAACATCATCGGGCATACCTGCAAGCTTAAATAATCCACAAACTTCATCCACATATATTAGGTGTAAATCGGGATGCAATGTTCCATCTCCTGTAAAGGGATTAGCTAGCAGTTTCTCTATCATACCCGAAGGAATTTCAAAGTAAACATTTTCAGTAGGTTCAGTAGGTTGAGGAGCAACTCTTTGCTCTACTGGTCGGGGTGAAGATACATCGAACAAGCCCCTCAAAGGATTATGTTCCATAGTAACAAGTGACAGTAAATTTCAGCACACTATAAAATTTTTTCCTTACCAAGTTCCACTTACCAAAGGTGCTTCACTCCCCGGCAATGGCGCCAGAAAAGATTCTTGATGACCCACAAGTGTAGGGGATCTATTGTAGTCCTTTCGATAAGTAAGAGTGTCGAAACCAATGAGGAGGAGAAGGAAATGACACGCGGTTTTCAGTAAGGTATTCTCTGCAAGCACTGAAATTATCGGTAACAGATAGTTTTGTGATAAGGTAATTTGTAACGAGTAACAAGTAACAAAAGTAAATAAGGTGCAGCAAGGTGTCCCAATCCTTTTTGTAGCAAAGGAAGAGCCTGGACAAATTATTATATAGAGAAAAGCGCTCTCGAGGACACATGGGAATTATCGTCAAGCTAGTTTTCATCACGCTTATATGATTCGCGTTCGTTACTTTGATAATTTGATATGTGGGTGGACCGGTGCTTGGGTACTGCCCTTTCTTGGACAAGCATCCCACTTATTATTAACCCCTATTGCAAGCATCCATAACTACAAAAGAAGTATTAAGGTAAACCTAACCATAACATGAAACATATGGATCCAAATCAGCCCCTTACGAAGCAACTCATAAACTAGGGTTTAAGCTTCTGTCACTCTAGCAACCCATCATCTACTTATTACTTCCCAATGCCTTCCTCTAGGCCCAAACAATGGTGAAGTGTCATGTAGTCGACATTCACATAACACCACTAGAGGAGAGACAACATACATCTCATCAAAATATCAAACGAATACCAAATTCACATGACTACTTGTAGCAAGACTTCTCCCATGTCCTCAGGAACAAACGTAACTACTCACAAATCATATTCATGTTCATAATCAGAGGGGTATTAATATGCATTAAGGATCTGAACATATGATCTTCCACCAAATAAACCAACTAGCATCAACTACAAGGAGTACGCAACACTACTAGCAACCCACAGGTACCAATTTGAGGCTTTGGGACAAAGATTGGATACAAGAGATGAACTAGGGTTTGAGAGGAGATGGTGCTGGTAAAGATGTTGATGGAGATTGACCCCCTCTTGATGAGAGGATCGATGGTGATGACGATGGTGATGATTTCCCCCTCCCAGAGGGATGTTTCCCTGGCAGAACAGCTCCGCTGGAGCCCTAGATTGGTTCTGCCAAGGTTCCGCCTTGTGGTGGCGGTGTTTCGTCCCAAAAGCTTGCTTATGATTTTTTCCAGGGTAAAAGACTTCATATAGTCGAAGATAGTCACCGAAGGGCTGCCAGGGGGGCCACGAGGCAGGGGGCGCGCCCAGGGGGTAGGGCGTGCCCCCACCCTCGTGGACGATGGGTGGCCCCCCTCTGGTATTTCTTTCACTCAGTATTTTTTATTAATTCCAAAAATGACTTTCGTGGAGTTTCAGGACTTTTGGAGTTGTGCAGAATAGGTCTCTAATATTTTCTCCTTTTCCAGCCCAGAATTCCAGCTGCCGGCATTCTCCCTCTTCAAGTAAACCTTGTAAAATAAGAAAGAATAGGCATAAGTATTGTGACATAACGTGTAATAACAGCCCATAATGCAATAAATATCGATATAAAAGCATGATGCAAAATGGACGTATCACCTCCCCCGTCCCAGACGGCCCAACCAGTCTGGGACGGCCCAGCCCATCCACAAAGGAGGGGAGGGGAGGAGTTAGGTTTTCCCGGGCGTGTGCCGCCGTCGCCGGACCATCGATCGGTGGCGCCGCTGAAGGCCGAAAGGGGTAAAATTTCGGCCCCCGGGGACTGGCCACGGCACCTGCCACGCCAGACAACCACAGCATCACCGCAAGGGGGGCGACACTGGTGATGCACGGCACTAGGAGATCGCCGCGTGGCCGACATCCGCCCTTCTGGCCACCCCCCAAGCAGGGGCTCGGGCCCCTCCGCCGCGTTGGAAAGCAGCACGGCGCGCGTCCGGCAATGGAGGGGAAGGTGGTGCATGGTGGTCGCAGGGCCGCACCGGCAGAGGAAGGTGGAGGGGGAGGCGGCGGCGTCACAGTAACCAAGCCAAGCTCCAACGTGGCGAGCTCCGCCAGCCTGTCGCCAAATCGATGGGGTTGCCAGGGCAGGCCCGAAGACGACGCGGCGGCCTCGGCCCGGTCCTCCTCGGCCGCCCAATCCGCCTAGCAGGGCCGGCAAGGCGAGGCAGGGGTAGGGGCCGAAGCCCCAGCCCGCGGCGCCGGGAGGAGGGGGGCGGCGCGCATGGAAGGGAAGGGTGGAGAGGGTACGAGGAGCCGGCGAGGGAGGACGGCGGAGGAGAGGCGGCAGGGGGGCGCCCAATGGCGGGCTCGGCCGCCGCCGAGGGAGCCAGCAAAATCGCCATCCAAGGAAGCTTTTTTGGCAGGCATTGTGTTGACGTTCCCTGGACCCAGACGTGGAGGACTCTTATCTCTTGGAAGTGGCCTATCAATGGCATCTACTCTCCCGCCTCCGCGTACGCCGTCCAATTCTAGGGGCCTTACCCGACTTTGCCGCAAAGATTTGGTCTGCTCGTGCGGAACCCGAGTGCAAATTCTTCTCTTGGTTGGCACTTAAGGGCAAAAATAAAGATGATTAGAGGGGCCACACGACCCCCACTACGAAAATAGAGTCATAGCATGTAGAGCAACCCATACATATTCTTTGTAGTGCCTAACATTTTGCATCATGAAAGAACACCTACATCCCAAGACACCATTCTTCAAGGCAAAATTGTAATGGCTGGCATGTTGGCCATCTGTGGATGGCCCCACAACCCGACTTGCCAGCTTTGCCTCCAAGCCCTAGAGACCGTGTTACACGTATTCAAGGACTGCACCTTCTCCAACGCCGTGTGGAACCACGTCAAGGTTTGGACTGTCGCGTGCTATAATTAGGATATGGATCTTTGATTGAAACACCTTAAACTTAGCAAAACATCGGATACTAACCATGACTGGTAGAGCCAATAGGGGATTGGACATGCTTAGCAGTCGTGAGCCTCCAATGATGTGGAGATGACTGGTGAAGATGGGTGGTGGGGTTGTGGCAAGCAGCAGGAGTGACGCCAGCACCGGCCTTGCGGCGGCAGGCAGTGGGAATGGCCTTCTGATCCCCATTAGCACCCTTTTAGGATTGATAGTTAGGGGTGTAGGAGTTTTACCCATACATGTGTGTCACACACAAAGTTATGACATGCTCTTATGTGAGTGGTGCTATAAAGGGACCATGACTCTAAACAATAGTTGTTATGGTGCCCCTGATCATGGTTCGTACATGGGGAAAAGGCTCCCACTTTCTCTCGGTCAGTTATGATCTGAGATCAATGTTCCAACATTACCCACCTCTCGTAAGGTCAACAAACATCCTAAGCCCATTTTAATAGAAACAATAAACAAAGTAAGGTGTTGCAATGGCTAGTGAAGTGACATTGAACCTCAATAATTATAGTATATCAATCTATCTCGAAATGGATAACATGTTACTTTATGGGAGTTGGTTTACTTAACAGTCCTAATTTTCATGATCAAAAGGTTTTTTCGAACCCATGCCGACAACATGATCATAAGAGGGTAAAATGATAAGCTTTAATAAGCAGAACCGCAAAAACTATATAAAATGAATATCATATGTTGATCCTGGTCTCTATCTTTCACAACATGAAACACAATCTCAATGGTTTTGAGAACACAAATTGATCCATTCTTAATCGCATAGAGGATTGCGTGTTCATAATCGCAATATGTGCTCTAGATATGTTGTCTACCACTTTGAGTTCGGGAATAAGATTCCTTCGACATGCAACCTGCATGGTAGCCTCTTAAAATGCCACAAATTTATTTCCATCACTGATGATGCCATGATTTTTCTTTAGGAGTTTTTCCACGATAAAACTCCACATGCAAGGGTATAGATGTAACATCTCATGGAATTCTTAATATCCACATGATATGTCCCCAACGTATCTATAATTTTTTATTGTTTCATGCTATTATGTTATTAATATTGGATGCTTTATATGCATTTTTATGCTATTTTATATCTTTTTGGGACCAACCTATTAACCAGTACCCAATGCCAGCTGCTGTATTGTCACATCCCTAGCCTTACCTTGCCCTAGGCTAGCACTTGTCTATTGCATCATGTTTAAATTCTTTTGAAACTTGAAATGGTGATTGCCTAAACCCTAGCATCAAAGGAATTCACTAGGTTCCACTAAAATATTTTCAGTGAATCCAAATGGCTTTCAAAAATGTTCATCATTTCTGGAAAATGCTAGAATCATAACCAGAGGTGTTGCACATTTTTCCATGACATATTTGGGCTCTGAATTAAATCATATAGTATTTGCATTTGGCAATTTAAATGTTATTAAATATTTAAATGTCCAAATAATCATAAACTAAAATGTCTACTGTTGGAAATATTCCAAACAGTGGGCATGAGAAGTTTCATGATTTTTGCATTAGTTTTAGTATTTTTAATAAAGCTCTAAAGTTGCAGAAGAATAGAAAAAAACAGAAACAATTAGGAAAGAGAGAGAGAAAGGACTCACCTGGGCCACCTACCTGGCTTACCTGCAGCCCACTTGGCCTGGCACTGCTGGCCCAGCCCACCGGGCCCTCCACCGTCTTCAACCTCCTACCAGTGGGCAGGAGGGTGTGTGGCTGCCGTGCGCGCCCACGCGCTCCGCGCCACCTCCTGCTTGCCGACGAGCCCCTGGACGCGTGGACGATTTTCCCCGTGTCGTCACGATCCCGCTGACCCCCTCTCACTCTCTCTCGAGCTCATCCCCCTCCTCTGTTCTCTCTCCCTCTCACCACCGAACGCCACCGTCGCCGCCGTTCACTGCCACCGTGACCACCGTGGTCCTCTCGCCCCTTCCCCGTGTCCAAAAGCTCCGTGATGACGCAAAGCTCCTTCACGCGGAAGATCCCGAACCCAAGAGCACCGTGGTGACACCTTCGAGCTCGTCTTCCACCTCGGGCACCACCGATCACCGCCGTTGATTCGCGACGTCTGTCGCGCCCCCGAGCCCACTGACCTTCTGCGCTGCCTCCCTATGAGCTCCTCATCTCTCCTCTTTGCTCTCCCCCCCCATTCCCATCCTCTAGCCGTCGTTCCACAAGTGCCGAAGCTCGCCGCCGACGGCCATGTCGCCGTCGTGGATACAGACGCCGTAGCTTGCCCCTGAGCACGTCATCGTGCTCGTGCTGCTCCTAGGAGACGAACGCACCTGCTATCTCACCTTCCCATGCACCATAGCGAGTAGCCGGTCCTGCCCGAGCTCCGGCCGCCGCCAGGAGCTCGCTTCCGGCGAACTCCGGCCACCCTGCGCCCTCCCGTTGGTCTCCCCGGATGCGCACGGGCACGGGCTTCCTTCTGGTGCCCCTGGCGCGTCGACCCGTGGCCTCTGGCGAGTTCCGAGCGGGCTCCACCGTGGTTCGAGGTCACCGCCGGCTGAACTCCGGCGAGCCGACGTGGCCGCGTGATTAGCGCTAATCACGGCCAGCTAACCCTCCCTAGAGCCATTGACTACCGGGCCCCACGGCCTAATTAACCGTGCTTAGCTCCTGCTAGACTAAACTAACCCCACGGGCCCCACAGGTCAGTTTGACCTGGCCACGTCACCTGTTGACCGCCCCACACGTCAGCGCTGACTTGCTGATGTGGCTGTTGACTCGGCCCCACCGGTCAGCGACACTAACCAGCACTGGGTCACTGACTAGGGGACCCCACTGGCCAGGTTTGATCTAGACCGGCCTCGTTGACTGCTGACGTCATAGTGACGCAATGCTGATGCAATAAGTATTTTCTAGATTTATTTTTATACAGGAAATTCCAGAAAATACCACAAACTTCTAAAAATCATAGAAATTCAACCGTAACTCCAAATGAAATAAATTATATATGAAAAATGATCAGAAAAATCCAATCTATCCATCTGTACCATTTTCATGCATGTTAGAACAACTTTTGTTCAATGTTTAGGTCAAATCAATTAAATGGCATTTGAATAATCACATATGGAGTTTGAATTTGAATCTTGTATTCAAACCAACTTCATTTAATCTGTTGCTAGTTGCATTAGCTCAAATCACAGCATACTTCCATGTCATGATCATGCATCATATTGTGCATTGCATTGATTGTGTTCTTCCTTGTTTGCCGGTGTTTGTCCCCTCCCGATAGACGTGGTTCTGACGATGAGATCGATGACACCGATGAAGAGATATACTATCTTTAGAAGTGCCAGGCAAGCAAAACCCCCTTGTTCATTCCGATACAATCCCACTCTCTCGCTCCTGCTCTCTTTTACTGCATTAGGACAACAATGATTCATCTGTTACTTGCTGCGGTAGTTGAACCCCTTATCCTCTGCATGACCTGTCATTGCCACAGTAAAAAGATGAAACCCACTAGCATGAGTAGGAGTTGTTTGAGCCCTGATGTGCCTACTCATTCATGCTTGTTTGTCATGCCTGCTATTGCTTAGAGTTGAGTCAGGTCTGATTCATCGGGGATGAATTGGACGTGTGTGAACATTGTTGGAAATATGCCCTAGAGGCAATAATAAATTAGTTATTATTATATTTCCTTTTTCATGATAATTGTTTATTATCCATGCTATAGTTGTATTGATAGGAAACTCAGATACATGTGTGGATACATAGACAACACCATGTCCCTAGTAAGCCTCTAGTTGACTAGCTCGTTGATCAATAGATGGTTACGGTTTCCTGACCATGGACATTGGATGTCATTGATAACGGGATCACATCATTAGGAGAATGATGTGATGGACAAGACCCAATCCTAAGCCTAGCACAAAGATCGTGTAGTTCGTATGCTAAAGCTTTTCTAATGTCAAGTATCTTTTCCTTAGACCATGAGATTGTGCAACTCCCGGATACTGTAGGAATGCTTTCGGTGTACCAAACGTCACAACGTAACTGGGTGGCTATAAAGGTGCACTATAGGTATCTCCGAAAATGTCTGTTGGGTTGGCACGAATCGAGACTGGGATTTGTCACTCCGTGTAAACGGAGAGGTATCTTTGGGCCCACTCGGTAGGACATCATCATAGTGTGCACAATGTGACCAAGGGGTTGATCATGGGATGATGTGTTACGGAACGAGTAAAGAGACTTGCCGGTAACGAGATTGAACAAGGTATCGGTATACCGACGATCGAATCTCGGGCAAGTACAATACCGCTAGACAAAGGGAATTGTATACGGGATCGATTGAGTCCTTGACATCGTGGTTCATCTGATGAGATCATCGTGGAACATGTGGGAGCCAACATGGGTATCCAGATCCCGCTGCTGGTTATTGACCGGAGAACGTCTCGGTCATGTCTACATGTCTCCTGAACCCGTAGGGTCTACACACTTAAGGTTCAATGACGCTAGGGTTATAAAGGAAGTTTGTATGTGGTTACCGAATGTTGTTCGGAGTCCCGGATGAGATCCCGGACGTCACGAGGAGTTCCGGAATGGTCCGGAGGTAAAGATTTATATATGGGAAGTCCTGCTTTGGTCACCGGAAATGTTCCGGGTACTATCGGTAATGTACCGGGACCACCGGGAGGGTCCCGAGGGTCCACCAGGTGGGGCCACCAGCGACAGAGGGCTGCATGGGGCAAGTATGGGAGGGGACCAGCCCCAGGTGGGCTGGTGCGCCCCCCCCCCACCAAGGCCCAAGGCGCCTAGGGCTGGGGGAACCCTAAAAGGGGGCGCCTCCCTTGCCTTGGGGGGCAAGGCAACCCCCCTGGCCGCCGCCCCCTCCTCAGATTGGATCTGAGGGGGCCGGCCTCCCTCTCCCTTGCCCCTATATATATGTGGGGGGTGGGAGGGCAGCCGCACCACATGTTCTGGCGCAGCCCTCCCCCTCTCCCAAGTCCTCCTCCTCTCCTGCAGTGCTTGGCGAAGCCCTGCAGGATTGCCACGCTCCTCCACCACCACCACGCCGTTGTGCTGCTGCTGGATGGAGTCTTCCTCAACCTCTCCCTCTCTCCTTGCTGGATCAAGGCGTGGGAGAGGTCACCAGGCTGTACGTGTGTTGAATGCGAAGGTGCCGTCCGTTCGACACTAGGATCTCCGGTGATTTGGATCACGACGAGTACGACTCCTTCAACCCCGTTCTCTTGAACGCTTCCGCTTAGCGATCTACAAGGGTATGTAGATGCACTCTCCTTCCCTTCGTTGCTGGTTTCTCCATAGATAGATCTTGGTGACACGTAGGAAAATTTTGAATTTCTGCTACGTTCCCCAACAGTGGCATCATGAGCCAGGTTTGTTGCGTAGATTCTTTGCACGAGTAGAACACAAAGTAGTTGTGGGCGTTGATTTTATTAAATATGCTTACCGTTACTAGTCAAATCTTGTTTCGACATTATTGTGGGATGAAGCGGCCCGGACCGACCTTACACGTACTCTTACGTGAGACAGGTTCCACCGACTGACATGCACTTGGTGCATAAGGTGGCTAGCGGGTGCCAGTCTCTCCCACTTTAGTCGGAACGGATTCGAGGAAAAGGGTCCTTATGAAGGGTAAATAGCAATTGGCATATCACGTTGTGGTTTTGCGTAGGTAAGAAACGTTCTTGCTAGAAACCCATAGCAGCCACGTAAAACATGCAAACAACAATTAGAGGACGTATAACTTATTTTTGCAGGGTATGCTTTGTGATGTGATATGGCCAAGAAGAATGTGATGAATGATATGTGATGTATGAGATTGATCATGTTCTTGTAATAGAATTCACGACTTGCATGTCGATGAGTATGACAACCGGCAGGAGCCATAGGAGTTGTCTTTATTTATTGTATGACATGCGTGTCATTGAACAACGCCATGTAATTACTTTACTTTATTGCTAACCGGTAGCCATAGTAGTAGAAGTAATAGTTGGCGAGACAACTTCATGAAGACATGATGATGGAGATCATGGTGTCATGCCGGTGACGATGATGATCATGGAGCCCCGAAGATGGAGATCAAAAGGAGCAAAATGATATTGGCCATATCATGTCACTATTTGATTGCATGTGATGTTTATCATGTTTATGCATCTTGTTTACTTAGAACGACGGTAGTAAATAAGATGATCCCTTACAACAATTTCAAGAAGTGTTCTCCCCTAACTGTGCACCGTTGCTAAAGTTCGTCGCTTCTAAGCACCACGTGATGATCGGGTGTGATGGATTCTTACGTTCACATACAACGGGTGTAAGATAGATTTACACACGCGAAACACTTAGGGTTAACTTGACGAGCCTAGCATGTACAGACATGGCCTCGGAACACAGAGACTGAAAGGTCGAGCATGAGTCGTATAGTAGATACGATCAACATGAAGATGTTCACCGATGATGACTAGTCCGTCTCACGTGATGATCGGACACGGCCTAGTTGACTCGGATCATGTAATCACTTAGATGACCAGAGGGATGTCTATCTGAGTGGGAGTTCATAAGATGAACTTAATTATCCTGAACATAGTCAAAAGATCTTTGCAAATTATGTCGTAAGCTCACGCTTTAGTTCCACTATTTAGATATGTTCCTAGAGAAAATATAGTTGAAAGTTGACAATAGCGATTATGCGGACAGTAGAAAGCTTATGTCCTTAATGCACCGCTCAGTGTGCTGAACCCCAAACGTCGTTTGTGGATGTTTTGAACATCGAACATACACGTTTTGATAACTACGTGATAGTTCAGTTAAATGGTTTAAGTAGAGGCACCAAAGACGTTTTCAAAACGTCGCGGAACATATGAGACGATTTTCTTAGCCTACAAACTAAGGGAGAAAAGCTCAGTCGTTGAGCTTATGCTCAGATTGTTTGAGTGCAACAATCACTTGAATCGAGTGGGAGTTGATCTTCCAGAGATAGTGATGTTTCTCCAAAGTCATTGCCACCAAGCTGCTAGAGCTTCGTGATGAACTATAACATATCAAGGATAGAGATGATGATCCTTGAGGCATTCGCGTTGTTTGACATCGCGGAAGTAGAAATCAAGAAGGAGCATCAATTGTTGATGGTTGGTGAAACCACTAGTTTCAAGAAGGGCAAGGGAAATAAGGGATACTTCATGAAACGGCAAATCAGCTGCTGCTCTAGTGAAGAAACCCGAGGTTGAACCCGAACCTGAGACTAAGAGCTTCTGTAATAAGGGGAACAACCACTGGAGCAGAATTACCCCAGATACTTGGTAGATGAGAAGGCTGGCAAAGTCGATAGAAGTATATTGGATATACATTATGTTAATGTGTACTTTACTAGTACTCCTAGTAGCACCAGGGTATTGGATACCGGTTCAGTTGCTAAGTGTTAGTAACTCGAAATAAAAGAGCTACAGAATAAACGGAGACTAGCTAAAGGTGAGCTAACGATATATGTTGGAAGTGTTTCCAAGTTTGATGTGATCAAACATCGCACGCTCCCTCTACCATCAAGATTAGTATTAAACCTGAATAATTGTCATTTGGTGTTTGCGTTGAGCATAGACATGATTGGATTATGTCTGTTGTAATACGGTTATTCATTTAAGGAGAATAATGGTTACTCTATTTATGTGAATAACACCTTCAGTGGTCTTGCATCTAAAGGAATGGTTTATTGAATCTCGATCATAGTGATACACATTTTCATGCCAAAAGATATAAGATAGTAATGATAGTACCACTTACTTGTGGCACTGCCATGTAAGTCATATTGGTATAAAACGCATGAAGAAGCTCCATGTTGATGGATCTTTGGACTCACTCGTTTTTGAAAAGTTTGAGACATGTGAACCATGTCTATTGGTGTATACGCATGAAGAAACTCCATGCAGATGGATCGTTTGGACTCACTTGATTTTGGATCACTTGAGATATGCAAATTATACCACATGGGCAAGATGACTGAAAGCCTCGTTTTCAGTAAAATGGAACAAGATAGCAACTTGTTGGAAGCAACACATTTTGATGTGTGCAGTCCAATGAGTGCTGAGGCATGCAATGAATATCGTTATGTTCTTACTTCACGGATGATTTGAGTAGATACTGAGTATATTTACTTGATGAAACACAAGTCTGAATTATTGAATGGTTCAAGTAATTTCAGAGTGAAGTTGAAGATCATCGTGACTAGAGGATAAAATGTCTTTGATATGATCATAAAGATGAGTATCTGAGTTACGAGCTTTGGCACGCAATTAAGACATTGTGGAAATTGTTTCACAATTAATACCGCCTGGAACACCATAGTTTGATGGTGTGTCCGAACATCATAGTTGCACCCTATTGGATATGGTGCGTACCATGATGTCTCTTATCGAATTACCACTATCGTTCATGGGTTAGGCATTAGAGACAACCGCACTCACTTTAATAGGGCACCACATAATTCTGTTGAGGTGACACCATATGAACTGTGGCTTAGAGAAACCTAAGCTGTCATTTCTTAAAAGTTTGGGGCTGCGACGCTTATGTGAAAAGTTTTAGGTTGATAAGCTCGAACCCAAAGCGGATAAAATGCATCTTCATAGGACACCCAAAATAGTTGGGTATACCTCCTGATTCAGATCCGAAAGCAATAGGGATTGTTTCTTGAATCGGGTCCTTTCTCGAGGAAAGGTTTCTCTCGAAAGAATTTAGTGGGAGGATGGTGGAGACTTGATGAGGTTATTGAACCATCACTTCAACAAGTGTGTAGCAGGGCACAGGAAGTTGTTCCTGTGGCACCTACACCAATTGAAGTAGAAGCTTATGATAGTGATCATGAAGTTTCGGATCAAGTCACTACCGTACCTCGTAGGGTGACAAGGATACGTACTACTTCAGAGTGGTACAGTAATCCTGTCTTGAAGGTCATGTTGCTAGACAACAATGAACCTACGAGCTATGGAGAAGCGATGGTGGGCCCAAATTCCGACAAATGGTTAGAAGCCATGAAATCCGGGATAGGATCCATGTATCAGAACAAAGCATGGACTTTGGTGGACTTGCCCAATGATCGGCAAGCCATTGAGATAAATGGATCTTTAAGAAGAAGACGGACGTGGACGGTAATGTCACCGTCTATGAAGCTCGACTTGTGGCGAAGAGTTTTTCACAAGTTCAAGGATTTGACTACGATGAGATTTTATCATCCGTAGCGATGCTTAAGTCCGTCGGAATCATGTTAGCATTAGCTACATTTATGAAATCTGGTAGATGGATGTCAAAAACGAGTTTCCTTACCAGTTTTCGTAAGGAAAGGTTGTACGCGATACAATCAGAAAGGTTTTGTCGATCCTAAGGATGCTAAAAGGTATGCTGTCTCCAGCAATCCTTCTAAGGACTGGAGTAAGCATCTCGGAGTTGGAATGTGCGGTTTGATGAGATGATCAAAGATTTTGGATTTATACAAAGTTTATGAGAAACTTGTATTTCCAAAGAAGTGAGTGGGAGCACTATAGAATTTCTGATAAGTATATGTTGTTGACATATTGTTGATCAGAAATGATGTAGAATTTCTGGAAAGCATATAGGGTTATTTGAAAAGTGTCTTTCAATAGAAAACCTGGATTAAGCTACTTGAACATTGAGCATCAAGATCTATGAGGATAGATCAAAAACGCTTAATGGTACTTTCAAATGAGCACATACCTTGACATGATCTTGAAGGTGTTCAAGATGGATCAGTCAAAGAAGGAGTTCTTGCCTGAGTTGTAAGGTGTGAAGTTAAGAGTTAAAGCTCGACCACGGCAGAAGAGAGAGAAAGGACGAAGGTCGTCCCCTATGCTTTGGACGTAGGCTCTACAGTATGCCATGCTAAGTACCGCACCTGATGTGTGCCTTGCCGCTTGTCTGGCAAGAGGGTACAAAGGTGATCAAGGAGTGGATCACTAGATAGCGGTCAAAATTATCCTTAGAAGAATAAGGATATGTTTCTCGGTTATGGAGGTGATAAAGAGTTCGACGTAAAGAGTTGCGTCGATGCAAGCTTAACACCTATCCGGATAGCTCTGAGTAGCAAACCGGATACATATAGTGGAGCGACCATTTGGAATAGCTCCAAGTCGAGCGTGGAAGTAGCATTTACAATATGACCTAGAGATTTGCGAAGTACATACGGATCTGAATGTTGCAGACCCGTTGACTAAAACCTCTCTTACAAGCAAAACATGATCAAACCCCAGAACTCATTGAGTCTTAATCACATGATGATGTGAACTAGTTTAATGACACTAGTAAACTCTTTGGATGTTGGTCACATGGCGATGTGACCTGTGAGTGTTAATCACATGGCGATGTGAACTAGATTATTGACTCTAGTGCAAGTGGGAGACTGTTGGAAATATGCCCTAGAGGCAATAATAAATTAGTTATTATTATATTTCCTTGTTCATGATAATCATTTATTATCCATGCTATAATTGTATTGATAGGAAACTCAGATACATGTGTGGATACATAGACAACACCATGTCCCTAGTAAGCCTCTAGTTGACTAGCTCGTTGATCAATAGATGGTTACGGTTTCCTGACCATGGACATTGGATGTCATTGATAACGGGATCACATCATTAGGAGAATGATGTGATGGACAAGACCCAATCCTAAGCCTAGCACAAAGATCGTGTAGTTCGTATGCTAAAGCTTTTCTAATGTCAAGTATCTTTTCCTTAGACCATGAGATTGTGCAACTCCCGGATACCGTAGGAATGCTTTCGGTGTACCAAACGTCACAACGTAACTGGGTGGCTATAAAGGTGCACTACAGGTATCTCCGAAAATGTCTGTTGGGTTGGCACGAATCGAGACTGGGATTTGTCACTCCGTGTAAACGGAGAGGTATCTTTGGGCCCACTCGGTAGGACATCATCATAGTGTGCACAATGTGACCAAGGGGTTGATCACGGGATGATGTGTTACGGAATGAGTAAAGAGACTTGCCGATAACGAGATTGAATAAGGTATCGGTATACCGACGATCGAATCTCAGGCAAGTACAATACCGCTAGACAAAGGGAATTGTATACGGGATCGATTGAGTCCTTGACATCGTGGTTCATCCGATGAGATCATCGTGGAACATGTGGGAGCCAACATGGGTATCCAGATCCTGCTGCTGGTTATTGACCGGAGAACGTCTCGGTCATGTCTACATGTCTCCCAAACCCGTAGGGTCTACACACTTAAGGTTCGATGACGCTAGGGTTATAAAGGAAGCTTGTATGTGGTTACCGAATGTTGTTCGGAGTCCCGGATGAGATCCCGGACGTCACGAGGAGTTCCGGAATGGTCTGGAGGTAAAGATTTATATATGGGAAGTCCTGTTTTAGTCACTGGAAAAGTTCCAGGTACTATCGGTAATGTACCGGGACCACCGGGAGGGTCCCGGGGGTCCACCAGGTGGGGTCACCAGCGACAGAGGGCTGCATGGGCCAAGTATGGGAGGGGACCAGCCCCAGGTGGGCTGGTGCGCCCCCCCACCAAGGCCCAAGGCGCCTAGGGCTGGGGGAACCCTAAAAGGGGGCGCCTCCCTTGCCTTGGGGGGCAAGGCAACCCCCCTGGCCGCCGCCCCCTCCTCAGATTGGATCTGAGGGGGCCGGCCTCCCTCTCCCTTGCCCCTATATATATGTGGGGGGTGGGAGGGCAGCTGCACCACATGTTCTGGCACAGCCCTCCCCCTCTCCCAAGTCCTCCTCCTCTCCCACGGTGCTTGGCGAAGCCCTGCAGGATTGCCATGCTCCTCCACCACCACCACGCCATTGTGCTGCTGTTGGACGGAGTCTTCCTCAACCTCTCCCTCTCTCCTTGCTGGATCAAGGCGTGGGAGATGTCACCGGGCTGTACGTGTGTTGAACGCGGAGGTGCCGTCCATTCGGCACTAGGATCTCCGGTGATTTGGATCACGACGAGTACGACTCCTTCAACCCCGTTCTCTTGGACGCTTCCGCTTAGCGATCTACAAGGGTATGTAGATGCACTCTCCTTCCCTTCATTGCTGGTTTCTCCATAGATAGATCTTGGTGACACGTAGGAAAATTTTGAATTTCTGCTACGTTCCCCAACAAACATGTCCTACTGTTGAGAGCTAAGTGTGTGAACACGATTTGGTAAAGGTAGCGATGAGAGGCCATGTAGGAGTACATGGTGGGTTGTCTCATTGAAACTGTCCTCAGGAACTGAGTTCTGTGTTTGTGATCCATGAACAGTTACTACCACACATTGGGCTCCGGGCACTCCAAGCTCTCTCGACTTATTAATCAACTTGATCTCTGTCCAAGAGTTGCAACTAGTTTCTGGTGTTTGTAGGTAGTGTTAGTAGTCTACCAAGTGGCACCCGGTACAGGTGGGCTTGTGACAGACTAGGCACAGTGGCCCTGTGTACCAAGTGGCACCTGGATGGTGGACTTGGGAACCCTGCACACATCGTTTGGGGCCGTGAGCGACACCCCGGCCGGATATCCTTGCGGATGGAACCCGAATAGGCGATAAACCTGGACTAGAGACTCGTGTGGTTAGTCAGGTCGTGGCCGACTCCCTCGCCAGGCTTCCGCTTGAAGGTTGCCGAGATACATGACGTGTACATGGCGGTAAGTGGCGAGAGCGTGTGTGAAGAAGTACACCCCTGCAGGGTTAATATGATCTATTCGAATAGCCGTGTCCGCGGTAAAGGACTTCTGGGTTGCCTGCACAGTTCATAGATAACTTGAAGTGGATACCCTAAAATGCGCAAGATAAGCGTGAGTGCTATGGATGGCGTTCTCGTAGGGAGACGGGAGCGAATCCGTAGTGGTGTATTGATTGGTGAATATGTGGACTCGTGTGTGCCACCTCAAAAGAGTTACTTGCAGTCGTAGTTCAGGATAGCCACCGAGTCAAAGCTGGCTTGCTGCAGTCAAACTCCACCACCCCCTTTGTTGATACTGATGCATATGTAGTTAGTTCTGATGTAAGTCTTGCTGGGTACATTTGTACTCACATTTGCTTAATTTATGTTTTTGCAGAGAGACTTCAGTCTCGCTAGTAGTTCCACGTGGACTTCGACGTTTAGCTTGTTACCTCAGCTACGATCTTGTGCCCTCGGTAGGATCTGGTAGATAGTCAGGCTTCTCAACCTTTTTCATTTATAGTTGTCTGTACTCAGACATGTTAAGCTTCCGCGTGTGCTTTGACTTGTATGCTCTGAATGTTGGGTCATGAGACCCATGATTGTAATATCTCGCTCCTCGGAGCCTATTGAATAAAATACTTGAGTCGTAGAGTCATGTTGTGATGCCATGTTGTATTTGCACATATCGGGCATATTGTGTGTATGTTATTGAAATGCTTGATATGTGTGGGATCTGACAACCTAGTTGTTTATCCTTGGTAGCCTCTCTTACCGGAAAATGTCTCCTAGTGATTCCACTGAGCCATGGTAGCTTGCTACTGCTCCGGAACACTTAGGTTGGCCGGCATGTGTCCTTCTTCGTTCCTGTGTCTGTCCCTTCGGGGAAATGTTACGCGGTGTCTACCGGAGTCCTGTTAGCCTGCTACAACCCGGTTTACCGGAGTCCTGCTAGCCCAGTTGCTACAGCCCGGATTCACTCGCTGATGACCGACACGTTCGTTGCTGGGTCATGTATGCCTGTCCCTGTAAGTTAGCGCCACTTTGGGTTTACGACTAGCCATGTCAGCCCGGGCTCCTTATCATATGGATGCTAGCGACACTATCATATACGTGTGCCAAAAGGCGGAAACGGTCCCGGGCAAAGGTAAGGCGACACCCGTGGGGATACCGTGCATGAGGCCGCAAAGTGATATGAGGTGTTACATGCTAGATCAATGTGGCATTGAGTCAGGGTCCTGACAGCTTTGGTATCAGAGCTTGAGTGTCTGTAGGATTACCAAGCCAAACAGGTCGAAATTGAGTCTAGAAATTCTTTAGTTATATAAGGGAATTGATTGTGGGATGGAACGTAAGGCTCTTTTTACTCCTTTACCTTATGTCCTTCTGATCTGAGTCACCCTCTTCTTCTCTACGGGGTTAAGGAACTAGGCTTTCTCTTCTTTCTAGCAGGATCACGTGTTACTAATCCGTAGACATATAGGATTGATGGATTTAAGTCTCAGTTCAGTCTTTACTACTTCCATGTGTTCATAGTTTGTCTCGGAACTTTGATATCTTGATTATAAGTGGTTATGCCACCATTTTGTAGCATGTCTCAAATCCTTTAAGCATTTACAGCCGTTATGCTGTCCGAGTCATCCCAGGTTTCTAAATAGTCTGATGCATTTGCAAATCCCTTCTTACCGTTCCGATGTTCCTTTGGCCAGATTAACCACACCAACTAGTGTGTTGAGGTACTTCATTGCCTCGGTATATATGTTGGAGCTAGTATTATGACCCTAGGTGTCTTAGAGTACCACCTAGTAAGCTAGCCATGATTTGTGTTCCCAATGTGATGATTCTGGCCTTTATTCTCAAAAGCATCCCGTGATGCCACTTAGTAGTAGGTATTCTACTCCTTGGGTTTTGAACCCGAGATTCACCCTACTTACCTCGTGTTGATAGTGTTTGCTAGTTCCTTTAGGATATTAGTAACCTTTGCGATAGTCCTCGAGGTCCGTGGTATATCGTTCTTCCAAATACCATGAACTGCTTATGGCAGAAGTTCCTCACTGAACCAAAAGATCACAATAAGAGTGCTCTTGACGAGTTCTCGATTCTATGTTGTGACTCTGCCAGTTCAACCTTTCTGCATGGGTTATCCGGAAGAAACCTGTTGAACTTGATTCGACATACTAATTTGTGCATCCACAACTCAGAAAATCATATGTTCCTTTGAGTTGTCCCCCTTTAGTTGTATTCTGATCCTCGTCCATCAATTGATAGTAAGGAGTAGTTATGCAATCGTGTTTATCGATGCCTATTACTCTTGTGGTCCGTCAAGCCATTCTATTCTAGAGTGACTAGGAGAAACAAACTCCAGTACCCTTCTCCATTTCCAGGATTGGGTCAAAGTAGTGGTATCCCGCAGATCAAAATGCCAATCCAGATTTTGTTCTGTTCTACCTTGGAGTGTTGCCTTCTTTATGTCAGGAATGTCATGAGAATTGCACCATCTCTTATGAATTCCTGATGCAGTGATACTTCTCGCCATCATCATTCGTTCCTCGGTTCCGTGTTGTTGCAACCAGAATACCGACAAGTGAATCGTGATGTGTGAAATCTATACTCCTAGCAACTCCGTTGCCCTAGCAACTCCGTTGCTTAGTAGTTAAATGGACAACAACCTCATTCTTAGCGTGTTGATTATTGAATCATCATTCTAAGATAGATTGTGCTACCTAGTCCTTATTTCCGGTGCACTCCTCGATCAATGAGTTAAGATTGTGCCAGTCCCTCGCTCTTGTGATCATATCGTCTTGCCTTGAAAGGCAAGGTTGTTCTCGAGCTTAGTAACATATCGGTGGTTTGTGATTTTTCGAATATCTTCTCGCAAGTATTACCAGGTTGTCACCTGACCGCTATGTTGAGTTCGTGATCAAGATGGTTTCTTGTAAACCACCCCTTCTCCAAGAATCTGTGTGGGATACCCCTGAGCTAGTTGGTCAAGCTAAACAACAACTTGGAGAGTTGGAAGATAAAATCTTGCCTAACTTAGTTCATTTCCAAAGGGATATCTTGTGTTTGCGTGTTTGTTGTAGAAAGATGATTTCTTCATCGATTGGTCCTCGTGATCAGTTGTTGAACCTATCGTCTTGCCCAAACCTTGATTTGAGTGTGGGTCATCGTCAAATCAAGTTAGAACCAACGATATTCGTAATGTTGTCTTACCCGTGGTTGATTCCTCGAGCATACACCATTACATTTTTTTGGTCTGACCAATACTATCATGTTGTTCACATAATGGTGGAAGTCCAGTGATATGGAAATTCCGATGAGTTGCTGTTGAGCCCATCAGCGGCATTTTGTCTCCTCCATGATTTGTGTTGAACATCCAGCTGGTGTTGGAAACTTTTGAAAGCATTTCTTCATGCCCCGTTCATGAAGTATATGTTTGGATGAAAGAAGTGACTTCCTCTCATTCATATGCATTCGATGCAAGTTGCCGCCGTGGATCCGAGAAAGATTGTTTTTGCTTCCTTTGGAATCATCCCAAGTCAGTCATGCATGTGCGAATGTATACTATGGTTTGGTAGATTAATTACCTCCACTCCATATGTATTCCCTAGCACACGAAGCCACTGATTGATTTGTTCAAGGAAAAGGAGTTGTTGTGTGAATACTAGTTCATGCACAAGATTCCAATATCCTCGATGATGGTTCCCCACCTAAACTCGGTAGTGATTTATTATAAGACTACTACGTGGCCATGCTTGTCTGGGACAACGTGTTCACATGTTGTAGCAGAACCAGCTCATGTTTTGGAGCTTGCTATTGTAGTTCATTTCTTGAGAATCTCGCAACATCGTCTTGTCGATTTGTGTTGCAAAATTTCTTTTCCAGACATGATGTCTGAAATGTCCTGTTCTCGACCAGATCTGAATCTCAGGCAGATAGGATGGTTGGAACTTTTCCAAGATCTATGATGTAGGTCCTGACAAGGTCGATGTTGGCCCACACACCTAGCTGGAAGATCTATTATTGTAGCTTCTTGACTAAGCAATTTGACCATCTTCTCCATGAGGATTTGGTATGACTTATTCCACAAGTTGTTCCTTATGGATTTTTGTGCTTTTGAAGTCCGACCTTTACTTGATGGCCATGTTGATGTTTTAAGCATTGACTGTGGTACCTAGTACATCAAGGAGAACATTAGAAGCGGAGTGCTAAATGTCTCTCGGTCCATCATCCAGATTTGCTTCTTTGGCATTGCTAAGGAAAAATCTGAGAAAGTGATGTCCTCCTTTGCACCTGCATCCTCCATCACCGTTCATCATGGTAGTATGATGTGTTGCCAGGATCCTTGGCACGGATGTTGGTAAAACCTTGATGAATTTGGAAATGCTCAAATTCTTGAAAGCACGCTCAGTCACTAGGTTATATCCTTGGTATCAACTGGAACGTGCCTTCCATTTGCCGAGTTGTTCTATAACTGTAGTTTCCGTTCCAAACTGGGTATGACATTCATTCGTATTCCTTCAAACGATCAATTTTGAATTTCCCTTAGGCTGGTATGAAGAGTTTCAATGATCTAGGTATCAAAAGTAATTCTTTTTGCCACTTAAGGGAATAATTCTACGAGTCACCTTCTCTAAGGTGCCCCGTTATGGAATCATGGCAATTATTTCATCGCTATCTTGAAACCATTCACCATCTCCTCTAGCGTGGAATTGTTGCCTACCAAATTGAACCCCCGTCATCTATTCTTCCATCCCTCCTGAAGTGTGTTTGAACATCTCATCTCAAGAGGTGTTCTATGCCTCATTCCATGAATTGATCGTGAGTTGCTCGATCTTCGAGAAGATCGATTCATGTATAGTTTCTTTCTGTCGTTGTCGTGTTGGATGAAGTTTTCGAAAGGAAAGACGTCAAGATCAATTTGAAGCAATGAATCAACATCTTCGAGAAGAGCAATTGGATCATGAAGCTTGTGTTAGTTTGCGTCCCCTTTGTCCTCTTACCTCACGTCTTGAATCTCGGGACGAGATTTTTGTTTAGTGGGGGTGAGTTGTCACATCCCTAGCCTTACCTTGCCCTAGGCTAGCACTTGTCTATTGCATCATGTTTAAATTCTTTTGAAACTTGAAATGGTGATTGCCTAAACCCTAGCATCAAAGGAATTCACTAGGTTCCACTAAAATATTTTCAGTGAATCCAAATGGCTTTCAAAAATGTTCATCATTTCTGGAAAATGCTAGAATCATAACCAGAGGTGTTGCACATTTTTCCATGACATATTTGGGCTCTGAATTAAATCATATATTATTTGCATTTGGGCATTTAAATGCTATTAAATATTTTAAATGTCCAAATAATCATAAACTAAAATGTCTACTGTTGGAAATATTCCAAACAGTGGGCATGAGAAGTTTCATGATTTTTGCGTTAGTTTTAGTATTTTTAATAAAGCTCTAAAGTTGTAGAAGAATAGAAAAAACAGAAATAATTAGAAAAGAGAGAGAGAGAAAGGACTCACCTGGGCCGCCTACCTGGCTTACCTGCAGCCACTTGGCCTGGCACTGCTGGCCCAGCCCACCGGGCCCTCCACCGTCTTCAACCTCCTGCTAGTGGGCAGGAGGGCGTGTGGCCCCCGTGCGCGCCCATGCGCTCCGCGCCACCTCCTGCTTGCCGACGAGCCCCTGGACGCGTAGACGATTTTCCCCGTGTCGTCACGATCCTGCTGACCCCCTCTTACTCTCTCTCGAGCTCATCCCCCTCATCTGTTCTCTCTCCCTCTCACCGCCGAATGCCACCGTCACCCCGTTCGCTGCCACCGTGACCACCGTGGTCCTCTCGCCCCTTCCCCGTGTCCAAAAGCTCTGTGACGACGCAAAGCTCCTTCACGTGGAAGATCCCGAACCCAAGAGCACCGTGGTGACGCCTTCGAGCTCGTCTTCCACCTCGGGCACCACCGATCACCGCCATTGATTCGCGACGTCTGGCGCGCCCCCGAGCCCACTGACCTTCTGCGCTGCCTCCTCGTGAGCTCGTCATCTCTCCTCTTTGCTCTCCCCCTCCGTTCCCGTCCTCTAGCCGTCGTTCCACAAGTGTCGAAGCTCGCCGCCGACGGCCATGTCGCCGTCGTGGCTACAGACGCTGTAGCTTGCCCCTGAGCATGTCATCGTGCTCGTGCTGCTCCCAGGAGACGAACGCACCTGCTATCTCACCTTCCCATGCACCATAGCGAGTAGCCGGTCCTGCCCGAGCTCCGGCCGCCGCCAGGAGCTCGCTTCCGGCGAACTCCGGCCACCCTGCGCCCTCCCGTTGGTCTCCTCGGATGCACACGGGCACGAGCTTCCTTCTGGTGCCCCTGGCGCGTCGACCCGTGGCCTCTGGCGAGTTCCGAGCGGGCTCCACCGTGGTTCGAGGTCGCCGCCGGCTGAATTCCGGCGAGCCGACGTGGCCGCGTGATTAGCGCTAATCACGGCCAGCTAACCCTCCCCAGAGCCACTAACTACTGGGCCCCATGGCCTAATTAACCCTGCTTAGCTCCTGCTAGACTAAACTAACCCCACGGGCCCCACAGGTCAGTTTGACCTGGCCACGTCACCTGTTGACCGGCCCCACACGTCAGTGCTGACTTGCTGATGTGGCTGTTGACTTGGCCCCACCAGTCAGCGACACTAACCAGCACTGGGTCACTGACTAGGGGACCCCACTGGCCAGGTTTGACCTGGACCGGCCTCGTTGACTGCTGACGTCATAGTGACGCATTGCTGACGCAATAAGTATTTTCTGGATTTATTTTTATACAGGAAATTCCAGAAAATACCACAAACTTCTAAAAATCATAGAAATTCAACCGTAACTCCAAATGAAATAAATTATATATGAAAAATGATCAGAAAAATCCAATCTATCCATCTGTACCATTTTCATGCATGTTAGAACAACTTTTGTTCACTGTTTAGGTCAAATCAATTAAATGGCATTTGAATAATCACATATGGATTTTGAATTTGAATCTTGTATTCAAACCAACTTCATTTAATCTGTTGCTAGTTGCATTAGCTCAAATCACAGCATATTTCCATGTCATGATCATGCATCATATTGTGCATTGCATTGATTGTGTTCTTCCTTGTTTGCCGGTGTTTGTCCCCTCTCGATAGAAGTGGTTCTGACAATGAGATCGATGACACCGATGAAGAGATATACTATCTTCAGAAGTGCCAGGCAAGCAAAACCCCCTTGTTCATTCCGATACAATCCCACTCTCTCGCTCCTGCTCTCTTTTACTGCATTAGGACAACAACGATTCATCTGTTACTTGCTGTGGTAGTTGAACCCCTTATCCTCTGCATGACCTGTCATTGCCACAGTAAAAAGATGAAACCCACTAGCATGAGTAGGAGTTGTTTGAGCCCTGATGTGCCTACTCATTCATGCTTGTTTGTCATGCCTGCTATTGCTTAGAGTTGAGTCAGGTCTGATTCATCGAGGATGAATTGGACGTGTGTGAACATGTCCTACTGTTGAGAGCTGAGTGTGTGAACACGATTTGGTAAAGGTAGCGGTGAGAGGCCATGTAGGAGTACATGGTGGGTTGTCTCATTGAAACCGTCCTCAGGAACTAAGTTCTGTGTTTGTGATCCATGAACAGTTACTACCACACATTGGGCTCCGGGCACTCCAAGCTCTCTCGACTTATTAATCAACTTGATCTCTGTCCAGGAGTTGCAACTAGTTTCTGGTGTTTGTAGGTAGTGTTAGTAGTCTACCAAGTGGCACCCGGTACAGGTGGGCTTGGAACAGACTAGGCACAGTGGCCCGATGTACCAAGTGGCACCCGGATGGTGGACTTGGGAACCCTGCACACATCGTTTGGGACCGTGAGCGACACCCCGGTCGGATCTCCTTGCGGATGGAACCCGAATAGGCGATAAACCTGGACTAGAGACTTGTGTGGTTAGTCAGGTCGTGGCCGACTCCCTCGCCAGGCTTCCGCTTGAAGGTTGCCGAGATACATGACGTGTACATGGAGGTAAGTGGCGAGAGCGTGTGTGAAGAAGTACACCCCTGCAGGGTTAATATGATCTATTCGAATAGCCGTGTCCGCGGTAAAGGACTTCTGGGTTGCCTGTACAGTTCATAGATAACTTGAAGTGGATACCCTAAAATGCACAAGATAAGCGTGAGTGCTATGGATGGCGTTCTCGTAGGGAGACGGGAGCGAATCCATAGTGGTGTATTGATTGGTGAATATGTGGACTCTTGTGCGCCACCTCAAAAGAGTTACTTGCAGTTGTAGTTCAGGATAGCCACCGAGTCAAAGCTGGCTTGCTGCAGTCAAACTCCACCACCCCCTTTGTTGATACTGATGCATATGTAGTTAGTTCTGATGTAAGTCTTGCTGGGTACATTTGTACTCACGTTTGCTTAATTTATGTTTTTGTAGAGAGACTTTAGTCTCGCTAGTAGTTCCACGTGGACTTCGACGTTTAGCTTGTTACCTCAGCTACGATCTTGTGCCCTCGGCAAGATCTGGTAGATAGTCAGGCTTCTCAGCCTTTTTCATTTATAGTTGTCTGTACTCAGACATGTTAAGCTTCCGCGTGTGCTTTGACTTGTATGCTCTGAATGTTGGGTCAGGAGACCCATGATTGTAATATCTCGCTTCTCGGAGCCTATTGAATAAAATACTTGAGTCGTAGAGTCATGTTGTGATGCCATGTTGTATTTGCACATATCGGGCATATTGTGTGTATGTTATTGAAATGCTTGATATGTGTGGGATCTGACAACCTAGTTGTTTATCCTTGGTAGCCTCTCTTACCGGGAAATGTCTCCTAGTGATTCCACTGAGCCATGGTAGCTTGCTACTGCTCCGGAACACTTAGGTTGGCCGGCATGTGTCCTTCTTCGTTCCTGTGTCTATCCCTTTGGGGAAATGTCACGCGGTGTCTACCGGAGTCCTGTTAGCCTGCTACAGCCTGGTTTACCGGAGTCCTGCTAGCCCAGTTGCTACAGCCCGGATTCACTCGCTGATGACCGACACGTTCGTTGCTAGGTCATGTATGCCTGTCCCTATAAGTTAGCACCACTTTGGGTTTACGACTAGCCATGTCAGCCCGGGCTCCTTATCATATGGATGCTAGCGACACTATCATATACGTGTGCCAAAAGGCACAAACGGTCCCGGGCAAAGGTAAGGTGACACCCGTGGGGATACCGTGCGTGAGGTCGCAAAGTGATATGAGGTGTTACATGCTAGATCAATGTGGCATTGAGTCGGGGTCCTGACATGTATTCTGCTTATTTTTGGCTTTTCAGGAAATTAATATCAAATGAATTCCAAATACAATGAAACTTTATGGTGTTTTTTTCTGGACCAGGAGAGACCCTAGAAGGTTCGAGAGGAGGCTAGAAGAGCTACAAGAGATCCACGAGCTCATAGCGCGTGCCCCCCCTGAACTCGTGCGCCCCACGCACTCCGTTTGGCCTAATCCCACTGATGTCCCACAAGTATAGGGGATCTATCTTAGTCCTTTCGATAAGTAAGAGTGTCGAACTCATCAAGGACAAACCTGGACAAACTCTAATATAAAGCAAAGCGCTCCCGAGGACACATGGGAATTGCTGTCAAGTTACTTTTCATCATGCTCACATGATTCACGTTCTCTACTTTGATAATTTGATATGTGGGTGGACCGGTGCTTGGGTGCTTGATGTCGCTTGAAGCTATGTCGGTATTTCCCCAAAGAGGAAGGGATGATGCAGCACAACGGTGGTAGGTATTTCCCTCAGATATGAAACCAAGGTCATCGAACCAGTAGGAGAACCAAGCAACACAACGTAAACAGCCCCTGCACACAAAAAACAACACCTTGCAACCCGACGTGTTAAAGGGGTTGTCAATCCCTTTCGGGGTACGACGCCTCAAGATAGGCGAAGACGTGAGGTAAATTTGTAGATGGGATAAATAGATCATGGAACAAATAAATTGCAGCAAGGTATTTTTTTCATATTTTGGTTTAATAGATCTGAAAATAAACGCAAGGAAAAAGTAGATCGCAAGGCAAATATATATGAGAAAGAAGACCCGGGGGCCGTAGGTTTCACTAGTGACTTATCTCGAGAAAAATATCAAACGGTGGGTGAACAAATTACTGTTGGGCAATTGATAGAACTTCAAATAATCATGATGATATCCAGGCAATGATCATTACATAGGCATCACGTCCAAAATTAGTAGACCGACTTCTGCCTGCATCTACTAATATTACTCCACACATCGACCGCTATCCAACATGCATCTAGTGTATTAAGTTCATGGAAAAACGGAGTGATGCAATAAGAACGATGACATGATGTAGACAAGATTCATTTATCTACTGTGGCAGATATGGATCTCGTCTTTTTATCCTTAGTAGCAACGATACATACGTGTCGGATCCCTTTCTGTCACTGGGATCAAGCACCGTAAGATCGAACCCACTACCGGGCACCTCTTCCCATTGCAAGATAAATATATCAAGTTGGCCAAACAAAACCCAAATCTCGGAGAAGAAATACGAGGCTATAAGAGATCACGCATATAAGAGATCAAAGAACTCAAATAACTTTCATGGATATAAAAAGATATAACTGATCATAAACTCGAAGTTCATCAGATCCCAACAAACACACCGCCAAAAGACTTACATCATATGGATCTCCAAGAGACCATTGTATTGATAATCAAGAGAGAGAGAGAGAGAGAGAGAGAGAGAGAGAGAGAGGAAGCCATCTAGCTACTAACTACGGACCTGAAGGTCCACAAAGAACTACTCATGCATCAGCGGAGAGGCACCAATGGAAGTGGTGAACCCCTCTGTGATGGTGTCTAGATTGGATCTGGTGGTTCTGGACTCTGCGGCGGCTGGATGAATATTTCGTCGACTCCTCTAGGGTTTCTGGAATATTGGGGTAGAGCAAAGAGTCGGTCCAGGGGGCACCCGAGGTGGGCACAACCCACCAGGGCGCGCCCGGGCCTCCTGGCGCGCCCTGGTGGGTTGTTCCTTCCTCGTGACTCCCCCCAGATGCAACCAGGGCCCGTTGTGTTCCTTCTGGCCCATAAAAATCATCGTAAATTGGCGTGGCATTTGGACTCCATCTGATATTGATTTCCTGCGATGTAAAAAAATTGTAGAAAATAGCAACTAGCACTAGGCACTATGTCAATAGGTTAGTACCAAAAAATGATATAAAATGACTATAAAATGATTATAAAACATCCAAGATTGATAATAAAATAGCATGGAATAATCAAAAATTATATATACGTTGGAGACCTATCAACATCCCCAAGCTTAACTCCTGCTCGTCCTCGAGTAGTTAAGTGATAAAATAGAATTTTTGATGTGGAGTGTTGTTTATCATGTTATATCATATTCTATTCTTCATAGCATGGACATTTGGACTTTTATGTGATTCAAAGCAATAGTCTAGTTTTGACATAATAATTTAGATACTCAAGCATATCAACAAGCAATGTTTTCAAAATATCAATGCTAAAACAAGTTATCCCTAGCCAATCATGCTCAAACATTGATCCATTCATGAAACACACTCGAATATTAGCTACACCCAATACTTAAGTACGATCATATTTTCCCCTAGTTGGTGCTTTTATAAGAGAGGATGGAGTCTCATTTTCAAAAATAAAAATTGCATAAAGTAAAAGAAAGGCCCTTCTCAAAGGGAAGTAGTGATTTGTAGAGGTGCTAGAGCTCAAAGAGAAAAATTAGAGATAAAAACATTTTGGGAGGTGTATCCATCCCACCAACGAAAACGACTTGGATCATCCCAACACTTTCCATGCTAGATATATCATAGGCGGTTCCCAAACAAAAAATAAAGTTTATTCTTTTTTCCACCATAACTTTCACTTTCCATGGCTAGCCGTATCTACGGGTGCCCTCCATACCAACACTTTCCAAAGAATTTATTACTTGACAACATAAAGTAAATTCATTTTTACATTTCGGGACTGGGCATCCCTAATACCTTTGCCTTACTCTCGTGCAATGACAAGTGAATAAACACTCATCGTGAGAATAACACATCTAGCATGAAAAATGTTAGCTACCCGTTACCGTTCCGCGAGCGAAACAAACACACAAAAGAGAAGTTCATTTTGAAAATTAGAGATGGCACATGCAAATTTGCTTAGAACGGCAAAAGAATACCGCATATAGGTAGATATAGTGGACTCATGTGGCAAAACTGGTTTAAAGGATTTTGGATGCACAAGTAGAGGTCATACTTGGTGCAAAATGAAGGCTAGCAAAAATATTGAGAAGCGACCAACCAAGAAACGAATAATCTCATAAGAAAGCATTAAGCATAATTAACACCGAATAATGCACCACAAGTAGGATGTAATTTTCATTGCATGATTATTGACTTTCGTGCATGCATAGGGAATCACAAACCTTAACTTTGTGGCTTGAGCCTTCACCACTGTCACGCCTCCTTTTCTATTTGGGGCCGCCCAATCTGCATGCGAGTACAGAAGTTGGTCACCACCTCCTCCCTTGCTTTTCCGACAATCAAAGGCATTCTCTTCTCATGTTCGTCGGCATCTGATTGCCTTCGTTATGGTCATGTCCTCGATGTCGGTAAGCTGCTCGAGCGTGCCGATGGTATATGAATTTGTCAGTCACCAAACTAAAAAAATTATATACCATCATGACTTCTTCCGGCTTAGCAACAAGCGCGCGTATCTCTCCCACCAAGGTAGTGAGTCGCCTGCCTTAGTCCTTCACCGATTTAGTTTTCTCCATCCACAACTTGTGATATTGGCGCTTGAGCACTTGCGCCTGAGCCTTCATGATGCAGTCTTCTCCAATCCTCATCTCCTTGAGGTTGTCCCATGCCTCTGCTGTCTCGAACTCCCCAAATGTCATCATCACGAAAACTGGCACGGCCTAGGCTATGCCAGCCATGGTACCTTCGTCACACTCCTTGTTAACGTCATCGTCCGTGATTGCTTGCCACACTCGGAGGGTTCGGAGAATAACCTTCATCCTTATTCCCCACATGCTGTAGTTGGCGCTAGTCAGCATCGTGTACTGGATGGGGATGTTGCGATGTGATGATACATTGGTGCCGCTTGTTCCTCCACCACTAATCGTTGATTTACTGCCCTCCTTCATTTTGTTACCATTCTTGTTTGCTTTGGAGCCGCCATTGCCGGACATGGAGTTGATCGACTCCTCGTCTCTCTTGTCTCCTATTGTCAACCATCGAGGATCTAGATACCATGGCCAAGCTCATATGAGCATCGCCGACATGATTGTGCGCGCACATGAGATCCTCTCTTGGTGGCACCATGTGTGTAGGACGTTGCTGCTCCCAGCGGCAACACATGCGAGCTCGTCGATGACGTGGATGGCCTCGTCGAAGCTGCGGTAGGAGGCCGAGACAACGAGTGGTTCGGACAAATACCGGCTCCACGAGAGGGGCAGAGCAGATTCGAGGAAGAAGAAGGGAGAAGTTTGTGGGGCAACTAGAGATATGATTAACTTAATTTTATTTGGGGTTAATGCTAATTACATGATTAGTTTGACTAAGTTGAGTGGACTTCGACCTGACCGCACATGTCATGGGTGGGCCTCACGACCAATTAACAGTCAACAAACGGTGTTAACTGTTGTATGCCATGCGAGTGCTCAGGTGGGCCCAACCGATCGGAAAATCGGTTTACATCGGTTTAAACCAGTCAGTAGTGTTTATTGCAAAAATTATGTGAAACAGATAGGAGTAGATTATAGTAACGGTAACGTAAAGTGGTGGTAAAATAAAGGGACCGGCTACTGATCAGGGTGACTGAATCCTCATTTTGGGTCAGTCACCTTTTTTTTTGTATTGCGTCTTGTGCGCTCGTCCAGGTGAACATGCATGCATGCGGGCAACATCTCTTGTTTATTTTTGCAATGGCGTGCATGCAGATGATGATCATGTTCACTAACGTGAGCTTTGCTGGATGGTTTTTCATAGTTGCTTTGTTGAATCAATTGATAGGACTATGCATACATGTCATGTACATATGCCAAAATACACAGTTTAAGACTACGGTGATTTTGCATAGTATTAGATTTTTAGCAGTATAGTAGGCCATTATAGAATGAATTATATTTTAGTTGCTAATACAACCTTTATCACAAATTACTTGTCTTAGATTTGTCTAGATACGGACGTATCAAAACACTAAAACGTGTCTAAATACATCTGTATCTAGAACAATTTAAGACAAGTTTGGGACGAAGGGAGCACACCATAAACTAGTTTCACACCAATGCAACATAAATTAAAAAGAAATGAACATAAACAAAAGAATAAATACAAATACAAAATATGGAGTGCATGCATGTTTGTTGCTTCTCTTCACCATGTAGCCATTCATAGATTTAGGAGGACGAAAGGACCCACCATTTTGGCATCGCGTGCACGCTATTTCCTGGGCATGTCATACATATATGGGTTACACGTACATGCCATTCACAAATAAACTTTCCTCGATAAACATATAGAAAATATGCATGCGACACTCACTAAACAAAAAATTAAACCAAAGCTAATACAAAACTAAAAACAAACGTAATTTGTTCTAAGAAAGAATGAATTAAGGGCATCGGTACTACCTAAAATAAGAAAAAAAAGAAAAAAAAACATAAAACAAACAATGATACAAAATTGCACACAATTGGCATAGAAATTGCATCGTTTCATATACGAAAATAAGCATATAGTAGTGGAATTTTTTGATATTACCCTTAAAGAATAAAGAAAATGAAATAAAAGCAAAATAATAAAAATAATGAAGTTTTCCAAGGAAGAATTAATTAGTGGAATTGGTATTACCTTTTTAAGAAAGAAGAAAAAGAAATATACTAAAACAAAATCAAAATAATGAAGTTTTCTAAAGGAAAATGAATTAGTGGCATTGGTATTACCCTTTAATAAGAAATAAGTTGTATACAATTAAACGACGACAAAATTTACACATAATATACAAAAATTGTGCTTTTTTATTATTTGCAAGAATAAGCATACGATAGTGAACTTGTCACAAAAAGGGATTTCGTCAGAAGGAATGAACTAGTCTCATTGGTATTACCAGTACAAAGAAGGAAACTAAAATAATAATAGAAAAATCAAAATAATAAAGTTATATATGGAAAAATGAGTTAGTGGTATTGGTATTACACTTTAAAAGGAAAGAAAATGAAATAAAATTAAAAAATCAGAAAAAATGAGATTTTCTGAGGAAGAATGAATTGGTGGCATTGATATTACTGTTCAAGAAGAAAGAAAACAAAAAAATGTAAAACAAAAGGTTTGACAAAAATTGCACACAATATACACAAAATTGCGATATTTAAAAATATGCAAGAACACGGATATAATAGTGAAATTTTCACAAAAAAGGTTACTAAACATGAATGAAATAGTGACATGGATATTACCCTTAAATAAAAAATGAAACAATAATTGAATTAAAATCAATATAATAACATTTTTATACGGAACAATGAATTAGTGCTATTGGTTTTACTATTGCACACAATTGGCATAGAAATTGCATTATTTCATAATATACGAATAAAGATAATGAAAAAAGTTTTTAAAAAACTAGCACCCAACTTTGAACTGAAATTACACTTTTGTAGCATGTAAACAACAATCAAATACTCAACCCACGTCCCAGAATACGAGTAATAGTGTAGTTTTCGAACATATTACATAGTATTTATGTGTGTACATTTAGACTCAACCCACGTCCCAGAATACGTACAAAAGAAAACACATAACAAAAGAAAAAAACCGCATAAAAGCCACAAAAAAAACGAAACAATAACAAAGGGATGGACTGGGCAGTACAGGCAATGGGCTTTAGCCAGCAGCAAATTAAAAAAAGTCAAAATAAAAACAGCACAAACCAGCTCACAAAACAGTCCAGAAAAAAAAAACAGCACACAACTCAGAGCAAGAATCAATGACTAAGAAATTAACTGACCCAAATTCAAAATTTAGGAGACTTACATCTAGCAATTTTCAAAATAAAACGCATGACGCAAATGTGATGGTTTTATGCTATTCACTCATGAAATTGTTACTTCTCTCTGCCAAGCGCCGCCTTCAACTTGACGGCGACCTCCTCGAGCGCCCGGCGCGACGGCCCCTCCGGTGACCACGCACCTGCTGCCGCTTTCTGCAGGCTCTCGGCCCGGCGCCGCAGCTTCTGATCCCCCTCCACGAGTTCCTTCACGGCGGTGGCGATCTCGTGTCGCGTCACCAAGCATCGATCGTCCTCTCGTGCCGCCGGCACCCGCAGCGCCACCCCGAGCTTCTCTTCCAGGATGACGGCGTTCATTCCCTGCTCCGCGTACAGCGGCCACGCGAGCATCGGCACACCGCACCCCACGCTCTCCAGCGTCGAGTTCCATCCGCAGTGTGACACGAAGACGGCGGTCGCACGGTGGGACAGCACGCGCACCTGAGGCGCCCACGCCGCCACGGCCAGGCCCCTGCCCCTGGTCCTCTCCAAGAAGCCCACGGGGAGCCACGCCAATGGGTCGTCCTCGTCGTCGCCGCCGCCGTCGGTGCTTGGCATCCGCACGACCCAAAGAAACCTTTGGCCGCTCGCCTCCAGACCGGCCGCGAGCTCGGCCGTCTGCTCCACAGAAAGTACCCCGCCGCTCCCGAAGGCGACGTACACCACGGAACCGACCGGCTGACGATCAAGCCACTCCAAGCATGGCGACGACGCGCCGGCGGCGGCTTCGTCGGGGTCTGGCCGCCGGACGAATGGCCCCACCGGGAAAACGGGCGGGAAGAGGAACGTGCCCGCAGCTTGCTCCAGTCGCTTGAACGCTTCCGCGGTGCCAAGTTCCATCTCGTAGAACGTGTTCACCAGTATGCCATCGGCGAGGCGATAGCTCCGGACCAGCTCGACAAGTTTCGCGTACCGCTGGTTGGTGAAACTGCCGCGGAACGCGTCCGGGATGTCGGCGCCGCACAGCGACACGCCGCCGGGAAGCTCGAGAGGCACCGCGACGTCGCGGTACTCGCCCGGAGCGGCGCCCTCGTGGAGCTCGACGATGTGGCGCGTGAGGGCGACCATGGCCAGGTTGCTAGGGAAGAAGAGGTATCCGGGGACGCCGAGCTCGGCCGCGATGTGCAGCGCCATGGAGCACAAGAAGTCTGGCACGACTGCGGCGAGCAGGGTGGTGGAGTTGATGGAGCGAAGGAGGGCGCGGATGTTGGGGAGGGAGCGGCGGAGGAGCTCCCCGAGCACCGCGCCGTCGTGGACGTTGGCGGGGAGGTCGTCCATCTGGACGGCGGGGAGCGCGGCGACGGCAACGGAGGCCGGGAGGCACGGGGTGAGCCGATCTGCATCTACTGGGGCAGAGAGGTTGGTGAAGGTGACGATCGTAGCCGAGAAGCCGAGCTCCACGAGCCGCCGCGCCAGCTCGGCCATTGGAGTGAGGTGGCCGGCGCCGGGGCTGGGGAGAAGCACGACGTGCGGCCGCGGCGGCGCTTTGGGTGGCGCGGAGGCAGTGTTGGTGAACAACTCCATCCCCGGCGAGAGCGAGATGCTAGCTGCTTGTCCTGGTGCTGATTCACTATACCTTTGGTCGTCCTCATTATAAAGAACTCGGGCCATCACCCATCAGCAGCAGTGTACCACTATGTTCCTAAATATAAGTCATTGGAGAAATTTCACTATGAACCACATACAGATGTATGTAGATGCATTTTAGAGTATATATTTATTTATTTTCCTCCGTATGTAGTCCATAGTAAAATCTCTACAAAAATATTTAGGAACAGAGGGAGTAGTTAATGTATGCTTTGATGCTACTCCATCAGTTAACGATGTTTCAGAAAACAAAACAGTGGGCACCGGCTGCTCCACGAACTTCATGTCTAGATCTGCCGAGAATGATTAGGCAGATCCCCTTTCCTAGCTGCAAACCTGCTCATGATCCGATTAGATGGTCTGGATTGCATCAAGTCCAATCGACCCCTTAGCTTCTTATTTGAAGTACCTTATGTTAGCAAAAGGCAATGCCTACAGACAGTGGCGGAGCCAGGAAAAGTCAACGAGGGACGCCAAGTGTAGTTAAGCCTGGTTTGGGAGGGCCGGTGCATCAAAATTCATCATTTTAGCAGCAATTTATCACCTCTTGACATGCATATTAGGCTTAAATGAATGGTATTAGGGGGACCAGGGCCCCTGCTGGGGCCCCCTGTCTCCGCCACTGCCTACAGACATGCGCTAGGCGATGGCCAAACGCCTCGCCGGGGGCATAAATTGAAGTCTAGTTAGGACAAGCAAGGAATTGTCTACTCAAGTGAGAAATCATGACATACTGCACTCGTATGCCAAACGGGCCATATTTTAATGGCAGTATCTGATAGTTAACTTATTTATATGCTTCAAATTAATATCGACACATATATAATAATCATAAATACACCTTGATAGTAAAATCTATATTACTACCTAGGCCACGCCTAAGGCGCTTAAGCACCGTCTAGGCACTAGGCGAAGGCCAACCGACTCGCGTACGCCTATCGCTTTTTTAACCTTGTTCAAGTACCCAAATCATAGGATATAGGGAGACGGTCGCTCTACAAGATTGCCTCGTTATTTTCCTTCCACTTGACCTGCTCCTAAGAGCATCTCCAACGGGCGCGCGAAATTTGCAGCACGCTAAAAAAACCGCCGGTTTGGCGCGCGAGAGGCTGCGCGGCGCGCTCCAGCAGGCGCTCGCGTGGAAAAGTGGCAGCGCACGTGGTAGTTTTGGTGCGCGACGCCCAGCGTGCTGGTTAAAAGTCGCGCGCCTGCGCCCGCCAACAACCAGAAAGTTCCCCCCCGCCGCGCCTTCTTACCCGCCCCGCTGCGTCTGCACCTTCTCCCGCTGCCTCTTCCAGTGCCCTGCCGCGCCCGAGCCTTCTTCCCCCGTCGGTTCCAGCGCCCCGCCATGTCGCCGTGCCCCCGGAGCAGCTCAGGCTACCGCGGCGTCCGCCTCCGCCCCTCTGGCGTGTATTACGCAGAGATTTCCTCCCGTGATGCACGCCTCGGGCTCGGAACATTCGACACCGGCCACGAGGCCGCCCGCGCGTACGACACGGCGGCATGGCGCCTCGGGCGGCCTCGGTCGCAGATGAATTTCTTCGACGTGCGGACGCGCGAGCAGGCGCAAGATCTCGTGCCTCTCCCGGCACTAATCAGCGATGAGGATCGCCGCCTCCTCATCGCCGAGGCGGACGAGCACACCATGGCGGTGTGGCGCGAGCGCTTCCCGCAGGATGTCGCCGCCGAGAACGAGTTCTGGGCGCAGAGGACGGCGGTGCGAGCCGTGCGTCGGGCGGACAAGCGTGCGCGGAAGGAACTAGCGAAAGCCCAAATCAAGCCGGAACCTGTGTCGACCCGGGACGATGAAGATCCTCGGTGGCTCGACGCGTTTACGTCGTCAGACTACACCACCGCGGAGGACGAGGAGTAGTCTAGCATCATTTTATCTATTTTTATTTAACATGGTATGAACTTGCTTGTGGTTTGGGGCTTAAACTATGCTATGAATTTGAACTATGTGTTGTTTCATATTTTTTTCCATATGTGTTGTTTATATATATTTTCCAAGCGTCGGCTGGTCTCGCGCACTGAATTTTACCGCGCCTGGTGAAGCGCTATAGGGGCGCGTTAAATTTTGCAGTGCCGGGTAAGCAACCACCCTCCTACGCGCACTAAAACGATATTTCACAAAACGAAATTAGCGGCGCCACACTACCGCGTGCCTGTTGGAGATGCTCTAAGATCCTGCTGATTATATTATTTTCGTTATGTAAATGTCAACATTTATAATAGCTATATTTACTAACAGCTATATTTCCAAAGGCTATATTTTGGGGGTCTATGATATATACTCTCTCCATCACATAACGTAACTTAGTGCCACAAAATGGAAGCGGATTTGTAGCACTCGGGTGCTCCACACCCCTATACGAACATTAAATTTAAAAAATACCAAGAAATTTGAAAAAAAACTGAGATTTTCGGATATCAAACATGGGTCCCGATCTACATTCGCGTGAAATTTGGTGAAAAAATACCAGGAAATGTATTCGTGGCAAAAAAGACAAAAAAAATTCCTTTCTATAGAAAGAACTGTTTGGATGGATTTTTTTGGGGACAACATTTCCTTTGCCACGGATACGTTTTTTGGTATTTTTTTACGAAATTTCACACGGGAGTAGATTGAGAATCCACATTTGATATCCTCAAATTTCAGTTTTTTTTATTTTTTTGGTATTTTTTACTATTAAAATCCGTATAGGGGTGTGGAGCACGTAGGAGCTCCTGTGTATTTTTCTAAAAAAAATGTCTTACATTATAAAACGGAGGGAGTATATATAGGAGCAAAGCAAAGCTAGGTTGTTTTCTCAAGCCTCTCCCAGTTCTTCCTACACAACACCATTCGGTTTGCTTGTGTTTGGTTGGGGAACCGACTGTAACGCAATGGAATGGTTCCGTTTCAGAGGAACAAGTCAGATTTCATTTCTGCGTTTGGTGCGTGCGACTGTAACGCAAGGCAAATTTGGAGCTTCAAACGAACGTATGACACTAGTTCAGGCACATGCCAACAGATTTCACTATGTAACTTATCAAAAGGCGTCACACATCAAAACACATATCATGAGACCGAACAATTTTTCTTTTGCAGGGGATAGGATCAAAGATGTTGATCCGCAATGCAATACGTACTGTACATGTTAGTACAATCGTACAGACGAGCTACGTCAGCATTTTCAGAGTGACATGCTGAAAACATGCCCTCTTAGAAGAGGTTAATAATAAACAGACCTCATAAAACTGTCAAGAAATGCAATTCCAATTGCCAACATGACTAAAAAAAATGCCAGCATGACCACAAACATTACTTCATTATCATTACAAACCTCTACTGTTAAAAATGTGGTGGAAAAGAATACCGTAGCCTCTTCTATTACTGTTATCAAACTAGATGAACTGAACTAGTCTTTGGCATTGTCAAGAGCATACGAAACAAGCTCTGGTCTAATGTGGAGACAAGTTAAAGTTGGAAGTTAGAACTACTCATGGCTGATTCACAAGGTTAAATTTATTCAGCCTGAAGATGTCGACAGTTTTTTCTCTTCCAAATAATACGATTGAGCTGTCACAGTTCTCTCAACTCTCAAGGCACTAATCTGTATCCGCTACTATTGGAGAAAGCTTGACATCTAATGCATGAAACATAGATCACTGATGGGAAATACCAATTTATGTGGTACAAACTCATGCACATTATTGACTAGCAAAAGCCAAGAGGATACAAATCAAGGAACCTAGCTAACGGTATATTAGTATATCCCAGGTGAAAGGATGTTCTGAAAGAAATTGTTCAAACACTTGATACAAATTTCTTTTGTGATCAATGTACATTAAATGAAATAATGGTCAAATGAAACAAAATATTTACAGTAACACAAACATATTAGCAAACTGACGCATTACCAAATGCCACTTTATAACATCAAACTTGAGTTTACACACGTATCCATAACATAAGCAGCGCAGCTAAACCAATGTTTATTGGTCACATGATAGTATCTTGCACAAGTAATGGTATATAAAAAATGTAGACAACACAATCGACACTACCATACCAGAATGGTTTTTCAGGCCTTATCATCGTCATCCTCAATGTCCCAACTCAAATCCTCGTCGTCTTCTGCAACACTGAGCCTCTTACGTAGCTCCTCCTTTGGAGCAGAGCTTGAGCCATGAGCGCTCCCCTTCTTCTCCTCATGCTCCCCAAGATCCTCAATCTCGTCCCATTCAAGATCCTCCTCGGTCGCTGTTCGCTGTCTAGACACCATGGAGTAATCGCTATCCTTGCTCGAGTCACTTGTCTCATTCTTTGTCCCTTCTTTCACCTCAGCATCTCCAGTGCTAGAATGTGGTTCCTCAGCAGCAGATTTCTTGTCACTTGACTCTTCAACATTCAATTTCGATGCATCTTCCTTCTCCTCCTTGTCGACTACCACCATAGAGCTACCGAAAACTTCCGGCTGCGGTGAATCGGCATTCTTCTGTTCCTTATCCAGAGCACCGGCCTCTTCAACTGCATTGACTCTGCCTTCAACCTCCAGTTTCTCATTTTCTCTTTCCTGTACTTCAGGTTTCGGTTCTTCTTTGATCGGTGCTTGCTTGATCACCTCCTCTTTTGCTGGCTCCTCCTCAACCTCGTCATCCACCTCCCAGCTCAAATCCTCCTCTTCCTCCTGCGCGATGACCCGCTTGACGAGCTTGGCCCTGGCGTCCTCCTGCTGCTTGAGCTTGTGGACGCGGTAAAAGTACCTGGCCCAGAACACGTCGCCCTCCACGGCGTCGGGGACGAGCCTGTCAACCATCCCTTCCACGGCATCGCTCTCGTAGCAGAGCGCCTCGATCTCGTCTTGCCTCTCCTGGAGGCTAAACCCCGCGCCCCAGGCCGCGAAGTCCTCGGCGTCCTCGGGATCGGCGGTGAAGGTGGCCGGATCCGACTGGAGCGCGCGCAGCTGCGCCTCGAAGCGGCTGTAGTACCTCAGGTGGCCCGAGGCGGGGCCGGGGTCGGAGTCGGCGTCGGAGGGCGCGGCCGGGGAGGCTGAGGCGGCGGCGGAGGCGGTGGCGGCGACCTGGGCGATGGCGCCCTTGCCCTGGGCGACGATGTCGGCGAGGCCGTCGAGCGCGAGGGCCGAGGAGGGGAGGTCCCGGGCCGCCTGGGCGGCGGCCTCGCGGAGCGCGTCGGTCTCGCGGCGCAGGCCGGTGCTGAACTCGGCGAGGTCGCGGCGGTAGGCGTCCAGCACGGTCTCGGACTGGGAGGTGAGGGTCTTGAGCAGCCCGCCGAAGCGGCCCCACCCGCCCCCGTCGCCGGAGCCGGCGGGCGTGGACGAGGAGGAGGAGGACCCCGCGGCGGCCTCCGGCTCCGGCGGCGGGGAGGCCGGGTCGGGCGCCGCGAGCGAGTTGAAGAGGAAATCCATGGCGGGCGGCGATTTGGATCCGGTTGGTCGGGGGCGGGGGCGGGGCCGTTGTCGTGGAATCGCGTGTGCTTTCTTCGTGGGGAGTGGGGGTTGCTTTCGCTTGCGGGTGGGCCCGCGGAGAGGGGCGATGGGTTCCACTTGCGATTGTGTGCTGTGCACGGGAGGGATAGATGTCTTGGGCTGGGTTGCACGAATGTGGTTCCGTTTCGTGCATTGAGGTTCTCCCGAATGGCACGCATGCACGTGCAGTTTCGGGCTTTCAAGTTTGGGAGTCTACACATTACATCGAAGAACAATAATGAAAAGTTTGAGATCAAAACACTTAAACGTGCTCATAGGAGGTGCTCGTAGCGGTATGGTGTGCGTTTGTCCGCTCATAGGGATAAGTATATATACACGTATATATATATGAGCGCTTTGTGTATGTACCGATGTTAAAAAAAAACTTAAAGTGTCTAACGAGATGAGATAAGGGCACCTCTTGCAGATCATGCATACCTCCGTCTTGCAAATTTCGTTTACGGTATCCCGTAAACAAAAATTGTGAGATGCCGGACGGATCGGCATAATAGATCTCGTAAACTTTTGCCGGATTTCTTACTCGTTTTGAAACATCTAGTTCGCGTCATAGACATCATCGTAGTTCCACATGTATAATTCATCACATACAAGCAAATTAAACTACTACATAGATAGTTCCGCACATAGCACACCATCTGAAACATAGTTCAAACTTAAACTACTAGACTAGATCTAAAACTTAAATGGCTAGTTGGATCACCGGGGTTCTACTCATTTTCACCCTCGCCATCATCGAAGCCGAAGCGGGACTTGCTCGTGCCAAGGCGATGCTCCATGAGGGAGTTGCAGAGCACCTACGCGAGCTCGTACTCCCCCTGGAGCGCCGGCAGCCGCGCCGCTACGACTTCTCCCCCGGCGGTGGCCGCCTCCCTCGCCTCGAACCAAGCATGCTCGGTCGCTCGGTGGCGTTGCGCCGCCGGATCGAAGATGCGGTGCAGGCGGTCGAAGTACACCCATGTGCATGCTACGGCGCTGCGGGACCGCGCGTCGTGGCGGCGCGCCTGCTCCTTGCGCCATTTTGGCACTGGAGGGCGGAGGAAGGAGCTCCCGCCCCCCTCGTCGTGGTCGCGCTTGCGAGGCGGCTTGCCGCCTCGGCCGCCGGCCCCCTTGGAACCCCGACCGGCACCCATCGTTGACATCTCCGACAAGTTCGAGTGGCTAAATGCGCCGGAAATCGAGGCTGATGTTTAGAGGATTTCTCGTCGGAGGAGAGGAAACACGGTGGAGGGGAATGAGGGAAAATGTCGGATGCTAACCCTAAATCGACCCGGAGCCGACATATATACCGGAATCACGAGCGGTTTACGGGCCTCCCACAAATGTTTTACGGACCAGACCCTATTCGGCGGACCTGCTCGGGCCAAAATTTTAAGCCGTCCCGTAAACCTGTCTGAAAGGATCGATATAGTTGACTAGAGGGGGGGGGGGTGAATAGGCAACTAACGATTTTTAGTTTTTGTTTACCAACTTAAACTTTGCATCAAAGTAGGTTGTCTAGATATGCATCTAAGTGAGCAACCTATACAATAAGCACACAAGCAAGCAAGGGATAGACCACAATAAAACTTGCACAAGTAAAGGTAAGAAATAACCAAGAGTGGAACCAATGAAGACGAGGATGTGTTACCAAAGTTCCTTCCCTTTAAAGGGAAGTACGTCTCCGTTGGAGCGGTGTGGAGGCACAATGCTCCCCAAGAAGCCACTAGGGCCACCGTATTCTTCTCACGCCCTCACACAATGCGAGATGCCGTGATTCCACTATTGGTGCCCTTGGAGGCGGCGACCGAACCTTTACAAACAAGGTTGGGGCAATCTCCACAACTTAATTGGAGGCTCCCAACGACACCATGAAGCTTCACCACAATGGACTATGGCTCCGAGGTGACCTCAACCGTCTAGGGTGCTCAAACACCCAAGAGTAACAAGATCCGCAAGGGATTAGTGGGGGGAATCAAATTTCTCTTGGTGGAATTGTAGATCGGGGCCTTCTCAACCAATCCCTAGAAAATCAACAAGTCTGATTGGCTAGGGAGAGATATCATGCGAAAATGGAGCTTGGAGCAACAATGGGGCTTGGGGATGGAAGAGGTAAGTATTATTGGGGAAGAAGACCCCTTTATATAGTGGGGGGAGACATCCAACCGTTATGCAGCCCGCAACCCGCATCTGGGCGGTACTACCATTGCTGGAGCGGAAGTACCGCTAGTACCGCTGTGGCAAGCAGGCAAAAGGGCAACCAGGACTGAGGGAGAAGTAGTACACGCACTAGGGCGGTACTACCGCCGATAGGCGGTACTGCCGCTTCCTACAACCGCTGGAAAAACACGGAAGGGCAGCGAGCTAAGCGGCAGTGGAGCGGAAATAGGAGCGGTACTACCGCGCCCTGCTGCCTCCCTACTACCGCCCCCCTGCGTGGTCCTTTACAAAAACCCGACACGAAAAAGTCGAGACCACAGCAGGGGCGGTAGTACCAGCGGTACTAACAAGCGGTACTACCGCCGATAGGCGGTACTACCGCCCTGGCCGCGGTACTACCGCTTAGCACAAGGCACCCCTTGTTTTGCACAACACGGAAACTCCAACAAGTAGGAAGAAAGCGTGGGTGCAAGGAGAATGTGTACGTGATGATTCCACCCATACTCTTCCGAAACGGATCCCCTCTTGATAGTACGGTTATCCCTACGACTCAATTCCACCCAAAAGAAACGAAGGAAAATAATCCGTCTAAAGTGAAGTCCTCGAGGGGCAACAATCGCAAAATGCCCTTATATTAGATCACCTGAAACACTTAGTGCACACGATTAGTCCGCAAACATATTGTCATCAATCACCAAAACTACTTAAGGGATAAATATGCCCTTACAATCTCACCTTTTTTAGTGGATTGATGACAACACGGGATTTGCACAAAATAGTAACTGAAAATAAGCAAACCCCCTTCCAAAAAAATATAGACGGGCTCCCCCTAGAGGTGTGCACCAAGGAAATTAGCATGAAAGGCTACGTGCACATCTTTAGGATCAAACTCCCCCTATATTTTGTGGACAGGCAACATCCTTGCATATAAGAATAACAACAAGTACAACTAAGAAAGGACGAGCATGAGAGCAATAATATAAGTGCTAAAAATGAAGCATCTCACAATATAATAGGGTACTTGATACTAAAGTAGATAGGATAGGGTAGTTCACGTATGTCTTACACCATATGGTGTTGCTCACAACCGAAAGAAAGCGAACGAAAATGAACGAACACAACGAACACGAGACATGAACGAACACGAACACGCCAACACAAGACCTAAGGCAAATCCCTAACTCTCCCCCTTTGGCAGCAAGACACTAAAAGGGATGACACGACACACGATGGTAGTAGGTCTCCATGGCATCACTAGTCATGCTCCTCCTCCTCCTCTTCCTCAGAAACCTCTGCAGCACGGGGAGAAGTGTGAACTCTGGTGTCCTCCTCGGAATCAGACCACGGGCAGTGCACTCTGATCCAAGACTCCTCATCAGTGATCCGCTCCTCAGAACCATCTGGAACCTCAAGGCCAACCTGTCTCATAATGGCCTTGTCACGACGACGAGCCATCTTGGCCTCCTTGTGAGCCTTGTACTGGCCCTTGGCCTGAAAGCAGAACACACGCTTCATCTTCTCCTTGAGTTTCTTCGCCAAAGAGGGCTCCTCATATGGGGGCACATACTCCGGCCCATCATCATCATCATCATCATCACCTTCATCATCTTCATCAAATAAGACAGTCTCCTACACTGGAGGTGCCGGAGTAGACATACTCCACTTCTCCTTCTAACATAGCTCGATAGTGTCATGAGAAACCATGTTGTCTGTGACAAGCTCCTCATTTGGAAACTTTGCTGCCCAAGTGTCCTCGATAAGCTGCTTAAGATAGGGACCATAGATGATGCACTTCGCTCCATGACAGCAGAGTGAAGCTCAGACCACATCACATGTGACACATCCAGCACCTGCTGAGAGCCCTGTTGTTCTTGACAGAATAGAAGCATGTCAACTAGGTAAGAGTGCACCTGATCCAAGTTGCCAATCCGTGGAAACAGGGTGTTCCAGAAGATCGGATGCATGATGTCTGGAAAGGGCCAGAGCTCATAAGTAACTTTCCGAGTCTCAGACACCTCCTTGGTAGAATAGGGCCAGAGCTTTTCCTTATGAGTAGCGGCAATCTCCTTATGAGGGCGAAACCCCAGTGGGGTCTGGGCACCCTCATCATTGTACGACAAGCTGACCATGAAGTCCTTCCGTGGTGCAGACAGACAACGACCATTGGTCATCCACGACAGAGTACGGGCCTGATCATGCCCAAAGTGAACAGTGGCAAAGAACTGGGCCACGGGCTCGGCATCAAAGTCTTTGTTGAAGGTAATGATCCTCTTGATGTCCAACTCCTCACACCTCTGCAGAGCATTCCCAAAGTATGGCAGGTCCTTCTCCATGTGAGTGAGATCGACAGACTTGACCTTCACATACAAGTTCTTCTTTTGCTTCAAGACATCATGGTAGATGGACTGCTGAAACCTGTTCTAGAACGGACGCCTCTGAAGAGCAGGCTCCTGATCCACATGATAGGGATTGTGCTTCCTCTTGGTACAAAACTCCATTGCAGACATCTGATTAGCAGGCTTGCGCCCAGCACAGGTCTTCGTCGTTGGGACCTTGGCCTTGCGTTTTGGCGGCTCAGACGAGCCACCCTCACCACCAGCAGCAGCAGACTCTGGAACATCCGACGAGCGATAGCGCTTGGAACCTGTTGCACGGTCTGGATTCTTGCGACGAGCCTGATGCCCGGAGCTACTACCACCTGAAAGCACATGCACACAAAGACCACAAAGGCAAGAGAGCATAAGCCAAGGAAAGACGAACTCCAAAAAAAATGAGAATTAGGTATAGAAACAGGAGCATTGGCATCTTACGGCGGTAGTACCGTGCACCAAAGCGGTAGTACCGCTGATAAGCGGTAGTACCACTAGGGTACAGCGGTAGTACCGCCGGAGCGGCTGTCAGTGGGCTGACACCTACCGCGATAAGATCCAGTACTACTGGAGATGCAATAGTTCATATTTCTACACCTAATCATCAAACACCCTAGTCTAGCAGTCTCCCAAGTCCTTCCTAAGCCTCGATTAAACAACTAAATCGAGGGATGCAATGAGTATAGCCCCAAAACCTAAATTCAAGAAAGAGAACCAAGGGAGAGAAGAACGGGGGCAATACTGGCATCCATGGCACGAGGAGAGGGTGGGGAAAGATCCCACCGGACGGAATCGAGGGAGCCGACCTAAATCCAGTGGCCCGGCGGCGAACCTCCGATGCTTGGGGAGTCGCTTGAGAGAGGAGAGGACGAGGGGATGGGGCAAAATGAACGGGTATGGGGGAGTAGAAACTCCCCCTGCCAGATACATACCCCACACGCCCAGCCCTAAGCAGTAGTACCGCGCAAGGTGCGGTAGTACCGCTCTGGTGCAGATCTGGAGCACAAAGCGCCCAGTGAACCACTCCGCGGTAGTACCGTGTCGGCGGGGTGGTAGTACCGCTTATAAGCGGTAGTACCGCTCTACCGACGCGGTAGTACCGCTTAGGCGCCCCAAAGCAGAAACAAAGAGGGAAAAGATGACTTATGCTAGACTATACAAAAACAGAAAGACCACACACGACACGACAAACCAAAACCCGAACACGACCACACCAAAACACAACTACTCAAAAGAGAGAAGCACGAGCAACAAGAAACAACACACAGACAAACTCTCGAGAAGAGAGGGCGGTGGCCGAGGCCACCTATGTTTGAGCAATTGGTATGGCGTCGCGAAGAATTATCCTTGGGCCCATGACCATAACTCGTCTTTGAAGCACAAGTACCATAAAAATGGCTAATGTGAAAGACTTGATCAATTTATGCATAATGGGGGGAGGGAGAGTTCATTGAAAGAACAACACTCCCTTTATATCCATGCCTACACCTAAACAAGACATCATGAAGAGCGTGGTGGGGTGTGCAAGAGTTCAAACCACATTGCTCGAATCAATGATATTTAGCTCATGCCTTAACTCGCGAAATCTTGCTTCATCCAAGGGCTTCGCGAAAATATCTGCAAGGTTATCATGAGTGTTGACATACTTGAGCTTGATCTCCCCTCGCCTAATGTGATCCCGGATGAAGTGATACCAATCTCAGTATGCTTCGTCTTGAAGTGTTGCACCGGGTTGAGAGAGATCTTGATGGCACTTTCATTGTCACACCAAAGAGGCACTTCATCACAAGTGACACCGCAATCCTTCAAAGTTTGCCTCATCCATAGAAGTTGAGCACAACAACTACCGGCAGCCACATACTCTGCTTCGGTGGATGAGAGACACACACAACTTTGCTTCTTAGAAGACCAACTCAGTAAGGAGTAGCCAAGCAATTGGCACCCTCCGGAGGTGGACTTCCTATCCACTTTGTCTCCCGCCCAATCTGAGTATGTATAGCCCAAAAGATCAAAGTTGGCTCCTCTTGGGTACCATAAGCCAAAGTTTGGGGTATGAGCCAAATATCGAAAGATTCGCTTGACCGCCACAAAATGGCTTTCCTTGGGTGCGGCTTGAAACCGTGCACAAATTCCCACACTCAACATGATATCCGGTCTAGATGCACAAAGGTAAAGAAAGATCCAATCATGGAGCGATATACCTTTTGATCCACTGCTTTACCATTGGGATCAATGTCAAGTTGGCATTTGACGGGCATTGGAGTGGAGGCCGGCTTGACATCACTTAGCTTGAATCTCTTGAGCATGTCTTGAGCGTATTTGGCTTGGTTGATGAAGGTTCCTTCTCTTCTTTGCTTGATCTCAAACCCGAGAAAGAACTTCAACTCCCCCATCATGGACATCTTGAACTTTGAGGTCATAAGAGCGGCAAATTCTTCATTGAAAGCTTTGTTAGGGGAACCAAAAATAATATCATCAACATATAGTTGGCACACAAACAACTCCCCTTTGACCTTCTTAGTAAAAAGAGTGGGGTCGATTTTCCCAATTTCGAACCCACGATCTTTTAACAACTCAGTAAGATGCTCATACCACGCACGTGGGGCTTGTTTAAGGCCATAGAGCGCCTTGTTGAGTTGGTACACATGATCGGGGAAATAGGGATCCTCGAACTCGGGGGGTTGTTTGACATACACCAACTCATTAATGGGACCATTAAGAAAAGCACTCTTCACATCCATTTGTTGCAACTTGAAACTATGATGAGAAGCATAAGCAATCAACAAAGGAATAGATTCAAGGCGAGCAATGGGATCAAAGGTTTCATCATAGTCGATACCCTTGACCTGGGAGTAGCCTTGTGCCACCAAACGAGCCTTGTTGCGAACAATGATCCCATGAGCATCTTGCTTGTTCTTGAATATCCACTTGGTTCCAATGACATTATGATTCCCGATTGTCCTTGGCACTAATTTCCACACTTGGTTATGCTCGAAGTTGTTGAGTTCTTCATGCATGGCATTGAGCCAATCCGGGTCCTCGAGCGCCTCATAGACCTTTTGGGGTTCGACATAAGAAACAAACGCTTGATGTTCACAATAGTTTGCTAATTTTCTACGAGTGCTTACCTCCTTTCTTAGGCTTCCAACCACATTCTCCATGAGATGACCTTTGATAGTGAGCTTGGAAGCGATCTTCGCGGCACGACGCTCTAATTCCTCCTCGGATGTGAAAAGAGGAGGGGTAACTTGATCATCTTGAGCGCCATCTTGAGCTTGTCCTTAATCTTGAGCTTGCTCTTGATCTTGAACTTGCTCGAAAGGGAGAACTTGACCTTGGGCATCACTTGGTGGTTCACTACCATCTTGAGGTTGATCTTGCCCTTGATCTTGTTCACGAGGTTGAGGGCCTTCACTTTGTTCTTCGGAAGCGTGTGGGTCTTGGGCTGGTGATGGCTCCGCTTGAGTGGAGCATTGTTGTCGGTGTCAAAACCGGCGGATCTCGGGTAGGGGGTCCCGAACTGTGCGTCTAGGCAGATGGTAACAGGAGACAAGGGACACGATGTTTTTACCCAGGTTCGGGCCCTCTCGATGGAGGTAAAACCCTACTCCTGCTTGATTGATATTGATGATATGGGTAGTACAAGAGTAGATCTACCACGAGATCAAGGAGGCTAAACCCTAGAAGCTAGCCTATGGTATGATTGTTGTTCGTCCTATGGACTAAAACCCTCCGGTTTATATAGACACCGGAGAGGGCTAGGGTTACACAGAGTCGGTTACAATGGTAGGAGATCTACATATCCGTATTGCCAAGCTTGCCTTCCACGCCAAGGAAAGTCCCATCCGGACACGAGACGAAATCTTCAATCTTGTATCTTCATAGTCTTGGAGTCCAGCCAATGATGATAGTTTGGCTATCCGGACACCCCCTAGTCCAGGACTCCCTCAGTAGCCCCTGAACCAGGCTTCAATGACGACGAGTCCGACGCGCATATTGTCTTCGGCATTGCAAGGCGGGTTCCTCCTCCGAATAATCCATAGAAGATTTTGAACACCAGGATAGTGTCCGGCTCTGCAAAATAAATTCCACATACCACCATAGAGAGAATAATATTTACACAAGTTCAATCTGCTGACGTATTTCGTGTCATGACGTCACACCACGGCCAAGCCTTTACTCGAATCGTTTTTATTGTTCCACCTCAGCGTGTTTAGCGAAGCGGTTTCCTTGGCACGTCTTGTCAAAGCAGAGATCATGTCCCCTTATTCCGGGATTCTCATCAATACGGACGTGGGTAACCCAACCGCGCCCGTTGGCACGCCCCCTCCATCGAAGGCGAGTCCCGAACGGTTACGGGGACGGCTCTTGGTATTCAACCCCTTTATAACGAGACCAAGGCCTGTTCCTTTTCTTCAATCTTCAATCGAATCCGCCCCTCGCCCCGAGTTCCAACACCCAAGGCTCCAGATTCAGGCGCTTTGGACCTTCAACAATGTCCGGCTCCGACCTACAGGGCCGGTGGATGCCCTCTTCCGTCACGGAAGAAGATGTGCTAAAGCTGAGAGACGCCAGGTATCTAACCAGCGAAATTTCGCATAGGCTGCCCGCCCAGGGGCAAGTCATTCCCACTCCCGAGCCTGGTGAGAGCATGGTGTTCGTGTCTCACTTCCGTCATGGTTTAGGCTTCCCGATGGACCCCTTCGTGAGGGGGCTCATGTTTTATTATGGGCCGGAATTCCATGACTTGGATCCGGAGTCCATCCTCCACATCATCGTTCATTGTCGTATGCGAAGCCTTCCTCCACACCACTCCTCACTTCGGATTGTGGCTCAAGACCTTCAACATGGAGCCGAAGATGATCGAGGAGCGGCAGGCAGAGTGCGGAGGGGCAGTTATAAGCAAGAGAGCTGACGCACCATGGCCCGAGGGCTGTTTTCAAAAAGAGCTCGGTTTGTGGCAACAGGAGTGGTTCTACATCACTGCTCCCAGGGGCACCAGATGGGTGGCGCTGCCTGCCTTTCGCTCGGGCCCTCCACAACAGCTAGCGTCATGGGTCAACAAAGGGCTTGACTGGGGGTCGTCCAAGGACGTGCCATTATTGCAGGGCCGCATTCGAGATCTCCAAGAGAGGGAGATAAATCTGGTCGTAGTGGCGCAAGTCATGCTGATTCGGCGCCTTCTACCCTGCAAACGTCTCCCCCTCCGCCTGTGGGAATTCAATCCGGAGGGACCGCGAGCTCTCCAACACTTCATGGGTGCGACGCCCGTGGAGATGTATAAATTGTTCTTCGGACCACAAGAGATGTGTCCGGACCTGACTGAGGACGCAGGCCTGAGCTGCAATCGCCCGGATACTCAAGTAAGTAGTCCCGTGCCCGGACATGCTGTCCATACATTTATCATAAACTTGCCCTTTAACCAGCTATCCCTTGAACAGGAGTGGATAGCAAAAGCAAAACTGATACGGTGTCCGACCCCCCTCCCTGACACCACGCTGGATCCCGTGTTAGTCAAGATGCTGGAGGCTGCGCCTTCGGAAGAGGGCGAAGGGGAAAACAGGAAAACTACCGCCTCCGCTAAGGAGGCTCTCAAGAAAGGGGGGATCGAGAATCCCTCCTTCCAGGGGGAGAAGAGGACCACTTCTGAAGATCCGGAGGCCAAGGCCTCAAAGCGGGGGAAGAAATCTTCACCAGAGGGCCCTGCGCCAGGAGAAGCCCAGGCCGCACTATTTCCCCAAGGGAATCAGCCCTCCAGCGAGCTGTAAGTAAAAAGGGGAGTTTTGTAATAAGGGACATCTCTGTTTTTATTTCTGAAGATAACCGAAGTTTTTACCTTGTAGTTCGGATCTCAGCCCTTCGCAGCAGAGTTCATCTTCGGGCGATCTTCGTCCGGAGATGATGGAGAGCGAAACGCCTCCATCTGCCGCACCGTCAGGCAGGGCAGACGACCCTGAGGTGTCGTCGCGGAGGGTCTCCCCGAGTCCGGCGGGGCCGGAGAGTTCGGCACCAACTGGTGTACGGCCGGAGGAGCTGAAAGATCTGCTCGGGCGGGCGTCTATCTCAGAAGATCACCGTACGTTGATGAGTATGGTGATTGAAAGGATTTCATCCGCTGAGAGCGGGTTGCATGAGGCCATCAGAAGTTTACTGACAGGGTTTGAGGTACGTGAAAATGATATACCTTTTGACAGTTTTGCACATAGAATGCGCCCTGTATAGATAGTAGCCCCTGAGACTCGGTACGTTGTCAAAAGCGACAGTGTGCCGAGGATCATAATCTCAGTTATAAGATGTCGCTCTCCCCATTCAGGTGGCGGAGCGTTCAATGGCCAGCCGGACTGATAGAGTTGCCGAACTAAAGCGGCAACTTGACGTTGCGGATGCGGACATCACGCTGGTCAATAAACGACTTGACGAGTCGCAAGGTATGTGGCCTCTCCGCGGACACCTGGTAAGGGAGCTTGACGCCCGTGCCTTACAACATGTATGCTTAATGCAGATGGCACCGCTGCTATGGAGGACCTTCGGGCGGAGCTTGCCCGAGCCAAGGAGCAAGCCAGAAAAAGTAATGCGGCTGCCTTGAAGGCGGCCGAAGAGCTAAAAGCCGAACAGGCTGCTCACTGCCGAAGCAGGGAGGAAATGGCCAAAATGGCCGTGAAGCTGAAGGATGCTACCGACCGCTATGAGTTCCTTGAAAGAGAACACCGAGCGGAGCAAGAGGACCTGAAGAAGGCCACCATCGAAGCCAAGGATGCCCGCTCCGCGATGAGGGCTATAAAGGAGGAGCTATGTCAGGCCGAGGATATTGCGGCTGGAAAGCCTTTTCTGCTGCGTAGGAAATTCACGGATCCAAAGTATGCTCAGTTAGGCCAGTTGTGGGGTGCGGAGGATGCTTATCTGAATTTGGCGGCTACTGCCGCAGACGCAGTCGCAAACTTCTGGGGCCAAAAGGATCATGGAATGGAAGAGCTTTTTTGGTCGCAATTCCATAGTCCGGAGCGTCCACTTCCATTAACCGATCGATTAGCCGAGTGGGCTGAGCTGAATAGGTTGTCCGGACTTGCCATGAAGGATGTTGTGGCTCATTTGTGGCCTAAAAGGCCCGAGCCGAAGAGTTATTTTGGCTTGGTGCAGCAGTTCCTTGATGCGGTGCCGCATATCAAGGCGATGAAGCGGTCGACATGCATAGAGGGTGCACGGATGGCTCTCGCCCATGTCAAAATATACTGGGCAGAGATGGAGGCCATCGACGTTGCATCCCAAGATTCGGACAGAAGCCGATTACCAGCCGAGCACTATTTTGAGGAAGTCCTGCAGGGCGCTCATTTAATAGAGTCGCAGTGCTCGAAAAACGTTATGTTCAAATGACATGTATGATTTGTGAAACCATGTTTCAAATATATGATATAACGGCTTTTTATACTTGTGCGTTCAAGTATTGAAATACCTCCTGTGCTGCCGTTAATGTATATGTGTATATAACCTGAAAGATGGCAGTCTTCGGCTTCAGCCCCCACGCACATAGTGCGGGGGTGTTTGCAAAAAAGCACATTTTCACACTTAATCCAACGTCTTGGTCCTGTGAAGGAGGTGATAGCGTAGCAAACTAGGCAACTGAACTATAATGCTTTATCACTTCCACTTAGCCATAGGAGTTCGATGGTGGGGCTACTATATAGCCCCTAGGGGCACCGCGTTCTCCGAATTCGGGGCGCGTATGTGCCTGACCGGGAAACGGCCCTTCGTCAAAGCGGAGGAATTCTAAACATTCCGGCGGTCGATCGAGTGGTTAACCAGTCTCTCGCTATATCATGACAGTCAGTTTTTGGCTTTCTCTACTGAGGTGCTCACCAGGCCGAACCGGGGCACAATCGCAGTAGTTCTCCTGGTGCCGCGTTAGCCGATAGAACGGAACGTAAGGTAACAAAACACAGGAGCTGGGCAAACCCAACATTTGACCAAAGACATGATTCGGAGCTGATGCATATAAGGCCTAACTCGAGACACCGAACACTCCCTAAGGTATTCGGTCTTTATGAAAATGGGCAGAACAATGCCCTAAGCCCCTAGTGTCCAGGTACGCGCAAAAACTTCTGACGTGGCCGATGCCAAAACGCCAGCCTCCTCCTCGGTTATGGTAAGAAACCGGGGGATGTGTATCAACAAGAGACAGTAAAAAAGGTTTACGCAGGGTCTTAATCTGAAAAGAATCCTTGCAACGGGTCCCTACTGCACGTCCGCGCCTGTGTCTCCGTTGTGCCGTATCCTGGACGGGTGTCACACGGTGTTCATCTGTAAAAGAGAATAACTTAGTTGGAAAAGAGTCCTTGCGAAAGATGTATTTTGAAATAAACATAGTATGATTCAAAGAATAAATAAAATTTGAGCTTTATTGTCTCTTTTTGTGCATGCGTGGAGCCCCTTGTAAAGGGGTACGCGGCTAGTAAGCCCCTTGTTTATTTATGCCGGATTTGCCTAACCGTGTTCGGGGTCTGAATGACCTGTTTAGGGGCTTTGACCAGCAAAGCCAGATTAGTGTGTGGCTGTCAAGGCAGTCTCACGTTCTTCCGTAGTCGAGGAACACTCGAAATTTCCCTTTAATGAGATGATGCCGCGTGGACCGGGCATTTTAAGTGTAAGAGACACGTAATGCGGTATTGCGTTAAAGCGGGCGAAAGCTTCACGTCCCAATAGTGCTTGATAGATACTTTTAAATGGGGCGATGTGGAAGATTAACTTTTCGCAACGGAAGTTGTCGGATGAACCGAACACAACTTCTAGTAGTAGAGAGCCCGTACAATTGGCATATGGGCCTGGCGTCACTCCTTTAAAGGAAGTGTTGCTATGGCGCATTTTGGTTGGGTCTAACCCCATTCTGCGGATTGTGTCCCGGTATAGCAGGTTTAGATCACTACCGCCGTCCATTAGGACTTGTGTAAATTGTAGTCCGTCGATTATAGGATCCAATATCAAGGCAGTCCATCCTGCGTTCTGGATACTTCCGGAGTAATCCCGATGGTCGAAAATTATTGATTTGGACATCCAGTTTTGGGACTCCGTTGGGGTGGACCGTGCGACACGTACTTTAGTGAGCGCCGCTCTATTTTTCCCTGTTATCACTTGAAGTGAATTTACTGTTTTGACCTCTTGTGGGAAATTCTTTTGTTTTCCGGTGCTCTGCTTGTGGGGTTCATCATCGTACTCACTTGGTGTGTCGAGCCCCTTGTGTTCGGCGTTAAGTCGGCCGGACTACTTGAAGACCCAACAATCTCTGTGGGTATGGTTTGCAGGCTTCCCGGGGGTACTGTGGATTTGGCATATCTTGTCCAAGATTTTGTTTAGGTTAGATAGCTCGTCGCTATTGTCCTTGAGAGGCAGTGTTTTGTTGTTCTACCGAGAGCTTTTGAACCCGGCGTTGACTGCCGTGCTCTTTGGGCCATTTTCCTTAGTCCGGCGCTGGTCCTTTCTGCGTTGTGGTTTCCCATTTCCATCCCTGACCTTGGATGTACTTGGGTCGCTGGTGCTGCATCTTGCCAGCCAGCTGTCCTCTCCCGCGCAAAAGCGGGTCATGAGGCTTGTTAGTGCGGCCATTGTTCTTGGCTTTTCCTGGCCGAGGTGTCTGGCGAGCCATTCGTCTCGGACGTTATGTTTGAAGGCTGCTAAGGCTTCGGCGTTCGGATAGTCGACTATTTGGTTCTTTTTGGTGAGGAACCTGTTCCAGAATTTGCGGGCTGACTCTCCGGGCTGTTGAGTTATGTGACTTAAATCGTCTGCATCCGGAGGGCGGACATAAGTCCCCTAAAAATTTGCCCGAAACGCATCCTCGAGCTCTTCCCAACTTCTAATGGTATTTTCTGGGAGGCTTTTGAGCCAATGCCGGGCTGTCCCTTTGAGCTTGAGGGGTAAGTATTTTATGGCGTGGAGGTCATCTCCTCTAGCCATATGTATGTGCAGGATGTAATCCTCAATCCAGACTCCTGGGTCTGTTGTTCCGTCGTATGCCTCTATGTTTATGGGCTTGAATCCCGCTGGAAATTCATGATCCAGCACCTCATCGGTGAAACATAGGGGGTGTGCGGTGCCCCTGTATTTGGGTGTGCCGTGATTTTCGAATACTCAACATGTTGTGTTACTTTCTGGAGCTTGCTTTCTTGGCCCATAGATGGATCTGACCGGGCCATCCTTTTTGTGAGGATCCTTATGTGGATCACGTGCCGGCTTGTGTGCGGCGCCGCTTTCCGCTCTTTGTTTGTCATTTGGTCGTTTATCCGACTGGGCGGCCTCTTTGTTTTTTGATTGTGGGGGCTCTACGGCCTCCTCGTCAAATTCGGGCAATAGTTTGCGCTTCGGGTAGCTCTTTGCTTGGCGACTATCGCCGTATTTGTCTGCGGTCTTGAGTACTTTGCTCCATCTCATTCTGAGGACGTCTTCCGTTGTTTTGAGCTTCCGCTTCTGCTTCTGCAGACTTCGTGCAGTGGCGACGAGCCTTTTGTGGAGGTTCTTCTGCTCCAACGATGTGTCCGGCGTGAGATCACCCGGACTGTTGTTGTCGTCGGGGATGGGTTGCCTATCCAATTCATCCTGTTCGGATGGTTGCTTGGAGACATGTTCATCGTCCACTGTCACGACCGGTTTTCCAATAAAAATATTTATTGATAAACCAGTCTTTTGAGTCCAGTATGAGAGAAATCCTCCTCACTGGTAGACAATTTCTTGATACAATAAGCCAGTAGCATAAAATATATTACAGGGTTGAACTGCGGTCGCTCAACCAAATTATTACAAGCACGCCAATAATCATACATAATGGCGGACAGGACACAGTGGTGTGGAGACATACTACTGACTCATGGATAGGTTGGTGGTGGAAAAGCACAGCGGGAAGGGAAATACAAGACTCTAATGATATCATTTCATCGAACGTCGAGGTGAGGCTCGATAAATTTATTTGGTAGCGGAAGCGGTTATAAAACAGTGGCCAAATCCAGGGTCGCACGAGACTGACTGGGACTCCTCTAAGTGTCGGACTCGCTATCGAACTCTTCATCCATGAGATCGCCTTCGTCAGCATCTGGCCAAATCAACAAGCCAGTGAGTACTTTGAAAGTACTCGCAAGACAGTTCGGACGTAAGATATAACAAATGCATGCATGGATGCAACATGATTAATTCCTTAATGCACAATAAATAAAATTGGCATAACGGGTAAGTAAAAAGGGAAAACAGCGGTAGTCCGCCTGAAATTCCACAGACATAAATAAGGACCGATCGAGTGTCTGAAACGACGCCTCAAAAGGTGAACAAATGCCAATAAGGAAATGATGCCACAGTCGGGCATCTTAGCGACACCACATAAAGGGCTTTAAAAGAAATGCCACAGTCGGACATCTGAGCGACATCGCGTAAAGGGCTTTAAAAGAAATGCCACAGTCGGACGTCTGAGCGACATCGCAGAAAGGGCTTTAAAAGAAATGCCACAGTCGGACGTCTGAGCGACATCGCAGAAAGGGCTTTTAAAAGAATTGCCACAGTCGGACGTCTGAGCGACATCACAAAAAGGGCTTTAAAAGAAATGCTACAGTCG
>NC_041383.1:154831833-154860841 GCF_002162155.2 Triticum dicoccoides | reverse complement strand
TTTAAAAGAAATGCCACAGTCGGACGTCTGAGCGACATCACATAAAGGGCTTTAAAAGAAATGCCACAGTCGGACGTCTGAGCGACATCACATAAAGGGCTTTAAAAGAAATGCCACAGTCGGACGTCTGAGCGACATCACATAAAGGGCTTTAAATGAAATGCCACAGTCGGACGTCTGAGCGACATCACATAAAGGGCTTTAAATGAAATGCCACAGTCGGACGTCTGAGCGACATCACATAAAGGGCTTTAAATTCACCAGTAAACAATACTCATAATAAACATTCACACCATGAGAATAAACGGGTTATTCCATCCACAGGGATAATCATTCAATCGGACTTAGCACTCATGCGATTCACCGGAGTCTCTGTCATCAAAGCTGACAATTGATTAGGATCAGATGGAACGAACTTGACATGGAAGAGATGATTTGGAGGAATATATGACTCTGCAGAGTTTGTACAAAATTTTTCCCACAGTCAACGGATTTCCGTAGTCACGAAGGACTAGTTCCGTTTATGGTATTTCGGGAGAAAACACAACTAACCGGTACACACCCATCCTACCTCTCGATGCTAGGAATCACCCTAGTCATCGTCCAAGAAAAACTTTTGAGACGGGGAGATCACAATCTCGAATAGCATGGGATCAAATTTATATACGCGCGCTCTAAGGGGTGCCCCCCTCTCGGTCCCAACCGGAAACACCCATGCCCCCTGACCGGATGACTGGCTTTAATCCAGGGCCATGGAACCATCATCACGGCCTCTCCTCTTTGGTGTGTACCACGAAAGTGGTTTGCAACTTACTAAACCATATTCCTTGCGGAAAACATGTGGTAGTACAAGGAAGGAAATGATAGGTACTGGACCGAAATGGTTTGACACTGAAGTCACATAGTCTGGCGTAAGACTGGCATGCTACAACACTGCCATCGTACCCATCCTCATACCAACACATGGCCATTCATATTCACATTCATCCACGTATGGATCATTGGACTCACTCACCTTGTTATCACATAAAATAACGTTCATCGGTATGCTTACCAACATGCCATGAAACTAACTAAATGCAAAACATGCCGAGACACTCATCATATCAAAAGTTCAAACATGCTTGCCTGGTTCAGAGTAGTCGGAGCCTAGCTCGGTGAAGTTCGCGGCTCCGTCACCTCCTTCGGTATCTACGGTTTAAAGAAAATACCTGCGCTAACGTAAATACCAAGGAGAGCACAGAAGGTAAACCAATTATTTTTCAAATAAATCTGATAAAAAACTAGACAAAATTTTAAAGAGAACAGAAAAAGAATCAATCAAAAATACTTTTCTGATAAAAAGTTATAAGGGTTTTTGTCCAGGGACTTATCTGTAATGAAACAGAAGATTTCCAGGGGCTAGTTTATAAAAGCAGAAAACGCTTCGGTAGCGATTACGCCAGCCCGAAGAGAAAACGTATTTGGCAGAAGGCGTTTTCAGATAACGCTTCGTTTAGAAAGGATAGAGAGGCTGACAGCGGGTCCCACTTGTCATGTTTAAATATTCAAATGGGAGGGACGAGGCTCGTCGGCGCCCGAGAGCTGCTGAGGTCGCCGGCGGCGATCCACGGCGAGGCATGGGGATCAGAGGTTACCAATGTGCTCACCGTGTCCTTCCGCAGCGGTGGGAGGTGGTGTTGGTCGCTGGTGAGCACCACGTCGACGGCGGTCTCAACTCCGGCGGACGGTGGTTCGGGCGTGGACGGAGCTCGTCGGAGAGGGCTGCAAAGATCAAATTGAGGTGGGGGTTAGACTACTGGGTGCAAGAGAGGGGTACGGACGAGGTTTGGGCGCCGGAGGTGGCCTCACCGAAGTGAATCGAGCTGGAGGCCGAGGCGGATCGGGGTGGCCGGAGCCGGGGAAGGAGACCCCCTCGAGGTCCTCCCAGTGGCCTGGCGGGGTGTTGGTGAGTAGTGGGGGTGCTACGTGCACGAGAGTGAGCTCGGGACCCCTTTATATAGGCGGTCCGAGGCGGTTGCCGTGAACGGAGATTTCCGGCGAGCGATTACGGTGGCGCAGTGCTCGGTCGGGGTGGTTAGGGAGTCGAGCGTCATCACGGAGGTTCAAAGGGTCCATTTTTGTGCTAAGCTGGCCGGGGTTTGGGCGTTTGGGTCAAGCTCGACGGAACGGGGTGGCGCGGGCCCGTCGGCGGCAGAGAGCGTGCTCCGTGCGTGCTGCGCCACGGCGACGGTGCCGCATGCGTGCGCTGGCACGGAGAAGGCCACGCGGAGCCACCAGAAGATTTGGGCGGTGCCGAACGGCGCCGCACCGCCGTTCTCCTCCCCGTCGGCTGTTACGGGGAGCCGGCCGCCGCAAGACACGCCGGCGCAGGCGGGCCAGGGCGCCACCGATGCCAGGGTCGCGCCAAGTGCGCGTGTGAAGCTTCGGACAAGCAAGCGAGGCCGCGAGCAACGTGCCAAGTGCACTGTGGCCGCGTGACTGAAACTGTCGAAACTGAAGATGACACTGAAACTGAATTTCTGAACTTTGAACAGTAACAGTGCCCACAAGGTGTTCGATCAAATGAAAATGGCCTCTGGTGATTTTTCCTTGAGCTGATTTTTGGTGGACTGGCTTCTCCTTGCTCAAGTAGGCTGTATGATTTTTGGTGGAATTTTTGGAGGAGTGTAGATATGAATTTCACCAAATTTGGCAAATCTGGTCCAAACTTGCAGAGACTAAATTTTGAAAATCTTGAAAAGAGGAGGAGTGGATCAAGATGGTTCTGGGTTATGGATGCTAAGGACAACCCAGGAGAATTGGTTTGAGGTCAAAACTCAAATGCAATAGGGCACTTGCTTTGAAAATCTCTCAGGCTCCAAATAATTTTCAGAATTGAATTTGGGAAAAAATAATTAGAATAAAAATCCAAAACCATTTTGGATTAGTTGGGACAGATAATTTAGGTTGATCACAAGGGGGAGGGGAGGTTTTGGAGGGGTTTTATCTCATGGGCAAAAATACAAAGCCAAGGGTGGCTTCAAAGATATGAAAATCCCAAATTTTCAGGTGGTTTCTTTTTAAAAGAAAAAAGATTAAACCCCAAAATAATTTTGAGAGAGAACCAACAGAGAAGAAGTTTGCAAAAGATCAACCACCAAAGTTTGAAAGAAATAAAATCCCTGCCAAGGCAAAAAGAGGTTTTTAAGAAGAAGGTTTTTCTGAGAAAGAAAAAAAATTTAAAAGAACAAAAGTCTCTCCCCAAAACCACAAAGCTTTTTGATAAAAACCAAAAATAAAAATTTTGGAGTGTCACATCCACTGGTTCGCCCTGCTCTATGGCTGTGTCTGTATGGGTGATGTCGTTGTCGAGGCGGGACTTTGGGCGGCGCTTGCGTCGCCGCTTCGGCTGTTTCTCGGGGGAATTATCCTTCGCAGCGTCCCGTTGTTCCTCTTTATCGCTTCCTTTAGGTGTATCCACCATATATATGTCATGAGTTGAGGTGGCTTTCCAGTGCCCCATAGGCGCTGGTTCTTGGTCGTCTCGGGCATCATCGTCCATACCGTCGATGTCTTCGGAGTCGAAGTCTAGCATGTCGGTTAAGTCGTCGACAGTGGCTACAAAGTGGGTGGTGGGTGGGTTTTGAATTTCTTCGTCGTCCGCATCCCAACCGTCCTGACCATAATCCGGCCAGCGCTCTCCTGATAAAGAGAGATCCTTTAGTGAATTTAAGATGTCGCCAAAAGGCGAGTGCTGAAAGGTGTCCGCAGCGGTGAACTCTATGATCGGCGCCCAATCGGATTCGATTGGAAGGGGCGCGGGAGGTTCGGAGTCTGGCGAGGAGTCCGGCACCTCGGAGTCACGAGCTTTACAAGGGACAGGGTCGGTATTCGGCTCCATCACCGTAGAGGTAGAAGCCCCCGAGGCGGTGTCTAGCCACCCGTCCTCGATCGGCGCGGTCGGCTCCGAGTTAAAGGTCGGAGCGGACTCTTGTGCGGCCTCCAGGGCACTGTCCGGCGGTAGAGCTAAATCCTGCCCATCGTGACAATGCGGCGCGCTCGGCTGCGGCTCGAATCCGTCGAAGATCAAGTCTCCGCGGATGTCGGCCGTATAGTTCAAACTTCCAAATCTGACCTGATGGCCAGGGGCATAGCTTCCGATCTGCTCTAGATGGCCAAGCGAATTGGCCCGCAGTGCAAAGCCGCCGAATACAAAGATCTGTCTGGGGAGAAAAGTCTCACCCCGGACCGCGTCGTTGTTGATGATAGAAGGAGCCATCGGGCCTATGGGTGACGACACAGGGGAACTCTCAATGAAAGCACCAATGTCGGTGTCAAAACCGGCGGATCTCGGGTAGGGGTCCTGAACTGTGCGTCTAGGCGGATGGTAACAGGAGACAAGGGACACGATGTTTTTACCCAGGTTCGGGTCCTCTCGATGGAGGTAAAACCCTACTCCTGCTTGATTGATATTGATGATATGGGTAGTACAAGAGTAGATCTACCACGAGATCAAGGAGGCTAAACCCTAGAAGCTAGCCTATGGTATGATTGTTGTTCGTCCTATGGACTAAAACCCTCCGGTTTATATAGACACCTGAGAGGGCTAGGGTTACACAAAGTCGGTTACAATGGTAGGAGATCTACATATCCGTATTGCCAAGCTTGCCTTCCACGCCAAGGAAAGTCCCATACGGACACGGGACGAAGTCTTCAATCTTGTATCTTCATAGTCTTGGAGTCTGGCCAATGATGATAGTTCAGCTATCCGGACACCCCCTAGTCCAGGACTCCCTCAATTGTCCTTCTTCTTCAGCCACAAGGGGTTCCTCAATGGGTAGGATATGACCAACACCCATTCTTCTTATGGTTTAGGGAGGAATTTCATCACCTACATCACAAGTACCACTTTGCTCCACTTGGGAGCCGTTATTCTCGTCAAACTCCATGTTACACGTCTCCTCAATGAGTCCGGTGGACTTGTTGAGGACACGGTAAGCATGAGAGTTTGTAGCATAACCAACAAATATGCCCTCATGAGGTCTAGCCTCAAATTTAGACAAATGAACACCTTTCTTGAGAATGAAACACTTACACCCGAACACCCGGAAGTACTTGAGGTTGGGCTTGTTACCGGTAAGTATTTCATAAGGAGTCTTGTTCAAGCCTTTGCGGAGATAGAGCCGATTGGATGCATGACATGTTGTGTTGATGGCTTCGGCCCAAAAGTTGTAAGGAGACTTGAACTCCGCCATCATGGTCCTTGCCGCATCCATCAACGTCCGGTTCTTCCTCTCCGCGACACCATTTTGTTGAGGGGTGTATGGTGCAGAATATTGATGCTTGATCCCCTCATCACTAAGAAACTCATCCAAGGTGTAGTTCTTGAACTCGGTGCCATTGTCACTCCTTATTGTCAAGATCTTTGCATCATGTTGACGTTGAGCTTCATTTGCAAAGTCGATGATGGTTTGTTGAGTCTCACTCTTCCTCTTGAAGAAATATACCCAAGTGTATCTTGACTAATCATCCGCAATCACCAAGAAATACTTTATACCCCCAAGACTATCAAAGGATGGAGGCCCAAAGAGATCCATGTGAAGGAGCTCCAAGGGTCTCTTCGAGTAGATGATAGTCGTGGGAGGGTGAGCCTTCTCATGTAGTTTTCCTTTGATACACGCACTGCAAGCATGTTCTTTGTAAAAACTAACATTTGTTAGTCCACGGACATGGTCCCCCTTGAGAAGACTTTGCAAAGATCTCATATTGACATGGGCTAAACGGCGATGCCAAAGCCAGCCCACATCAACTTTAGCCATTAGGCATGTCGTGGTCTTAGTGGGTCGCTCCGAAAAGTTAATCACATAGAGACCATTCTCGACATGCCCAACAAAGGCTACTTTAAGAGTCTTGCTCCACAAGAGGGCCATGGAATCAATATCAAAGAAGGTGCCAAAGCCCATGAGTGCAAGTTGACAAATGGAAAGTAAATTGTATGCAAGGGACTCAACAAGCATGAACTTCTCGATCATGAGATCATGAGAAATGACAACCTTGCCAAGTCCCAATACCTTAGAGGACGAGGAATCACCCCACTCGACATTGGTGGGCATAGATGGAATCTTGTGAATGTCCACCACCAAGTCCTTGCTTCCGGTCATATGATTTGTGGCTCCACTATCGAGCAACCATGATCCCCCACCGACAAACACCTAGAAGAGATCAATTCTTGGTTTTAGGTACCCACTTTGTAATGGGTCCTTTGATGTTAGTAACAAGGGTCTTAGGAACCCAAATAGACCATTCAATGTACTCATAAGGAGAATCAACAAATTTAGCATAAACATGTCCATCACTAGCATGGCATAACACATAAGAAGGGTTAAAGTCGCCGGCTTTGTTGGAAGGAGTAGCATTGCCCTTCTTGGCATCACCCACCCTTCCCATTGTTCTTCTTCTTCTCCTTAGGAGCACCCTCTCCCTCCTTCATAAATGTTTGCTTGAGAGGAGGGGGTCGTTTGGTCTTGTCATTCTTCTTCTTGTTCTTGGATTTGGGTGCGAACCCAATCCCTTCCTTGGCCACAACTTCCTTTTGATTGCTCAAAAGGTCATTGAGGTTCTTCTCACCTTGTATGCATGACACAAGGCCTTTCTCAAGTTGCTCCTTCAACTTTGCATTCTCCTCAACAAGATGCACATGCTCACAACAAGGGTTAGTAGCATTTGCATTATCAATTAAAACCATATGAGGAAAAGTGGGTTTCTCCTTGGTTAGCTTCACTTAGAGTTGATCATGAGACTCCTTGAGGCTTGCATGAGCACCATTCAAGACCTTGTGGGCCTTGTCGAGTAAATCAAACTCCTCCTTGAGTCTAGCATGGTCAACCCCAAGTTTAGCCTTCTCGGAGGTTAGCACACGAGATACAACAAGAGCATGATCAAGATCTTTCTTTAATTTAGCATGGTCATCGTTGTGTGACTCCTCAAGAGCCAAATGATGCACACGCTCTTCCTCAAGAGCATTAGAAAGATCCGATATCTCATCGGCATAGTCACGACTTTGACCTTCCATCTTAGAGATGGTTTCTTCATGATCCTCGATCATGTCATTGGCTTCACCAAGTTGTTCCAAGAGAGCAACGAAGTGCTTCTTGGATTTGCCCTTGAGCTTACTGGTGGAGTCCTGGATTAGGTGGTCCTTGGACAGCCGGACTATGTACTTATGCCAGACTGTTGGACTATGAAGATACAAGATTGAAGACTTCGTCCCGTGTCCGGGTGGGACTCTCCTTTGCGTGGAAGGCAAGCTTGGCAATTCGGATGTATAGATCTCCTTCTCTATAACCGACTCTGTGTAACCCTAGACCCCTCTGGTGTCTATATAAACCGGAGGGTTTAGTCCATAGGACAACAACAATCATAATCATAGGCTAGCTTCTAGGGTTTGGCCTCTACGATCTCGTGGTAGATCAACTCTTGTAATACTCATATTATCAAGATCAATCAAGCAGGAAGTAGGGTATTACCTCCATCAAGAGGGCCCGAACTTGGGTAAACATTGTGTCCCCCGCCTCCTGTTACCATTAGCCTTAGACACATAGTTCGGGACCCCCTACCCGAGATCCGCCGGTTTTGACACCGACATTGGTGCTTTCATTGAGAGTTCCACTGTGCTGTCACGGTAAGGCTTGATGGCTCGCCTTGTTATCAAGGACAACATCACCTCTGGGGGAGCCCTGACTTTAGGCCAAACTCTCCGACTAGGCGTCTTCGTCATGACCGCCCGTTCAGCCGCCGCACCGACGATGACTTCTCGGGTCATCAAAAACAGCCTCCACATCAGCTCGGAATTCACCGAGCAGATGGATCCAATGGAGCTCTCCTCCCTGGACGAGCTCTTGGATCGCATCGCCGCCTTGGGAGTCGCTATGGAGTATGATCGGATCGGGCTTAAACCCTACCAAAGAGAGATTAACTCGCCGCCGGTCACCCATCAGATAGCGGTGGTGGAGGAGCAATGCAGCGATTCTTCCTCTATTTTGAGGATGAATTATGTCCGGATTCCCGAGCTCTCCGAGCCGGATACCCATTTATGGGAGGACATGGCCCAAGCTCCGAACCTAGAATCAGACAGCGGACCAAAATTTTTTGGCAACATCCCGGATCCCGAAGAGCCAAGCTCGAAAGCTCCTCTCCCCCTGGGTCTCAGATCAGGTCAGGGCTTGGACTTAAGTCTACCCACCCACCCAGATACAAGCGATCTTTCCCACATTAGACAAGAGTCCCAAGAGATAGTACATCACTTTTGGGCCAGATTCCTCCTTGTATTGAACAAGGTCAAGGACTGTCGCGAGGAAGACGCAATCTCATTCTTTTGCAAAAATTGCACAGACAAGGGAATCCTCAACACCATAAGTCGCTGTGACATAGCACACTTCGCTGACTTGGCGGCCATAGTACAGAAGTACTGTGCGATGGAAAGCGCCTAGAAAACCCAAACAAAATTCTGGGATCCTCCGGCTCTCACTAAACCCCTCGTCCGAACTAAAAGGGTGCACTCTCGCAAGTCACCCGATCCAATTACAAAGAAACCAAAGCCCACTATAGGGCGTGGAACCGTATTGAGGGATGGCTTAATGGGCCATGCAAAATTCACACCACACCGGATACCATACCAACACACAACCTTAGAGCATGTTGGATACTCCGGCAGGTGGCCAAGAGCGGCGAGGATCTCCTCATCAACGATACCGCAAAGCATCACCTCGCGGAAAATAACAATATAGTATTGACAGTCTTCGAGACTTTCGCCTCAAATAACAGGCGCAAGCGAGCACTCCGCAGCCTTGCCGAAATCTGCCACATTGCAGCAATAAATCCATGGAACGACACGGCCATAACCTTCAATGCCAATGATGAACCTCAATTCCGAACAGTCCGAGCGCCAGCCGCTTTGGTCCTTAGTCCAATTGTGGACGACTTTCGACTTACTAAAGTGCTCATGGACGGTGGCAGCGGATTAAACCTCATCTACGAGGAAACTCTCAATAAAATGGAAATAGACAAGATCCGCATTGAGCAAAGCAGCATAACCTTCAGAGGAATTATCCCTAGTCGGGAGGCATGATGTGCCGGAAAAATCACACTAGATGTGGTATTCGGCACATCGAAGAATTACAGGTCCGAAGAAATCACATTCCAAGTGGCCCCGTTCAGTAGCGGATACTGCTACTTCTTGAGCTTGCATTGGTTTTCCTTGAAGAGGAAAGGGTGATGCAGCAATAGTAGCGTAAGTATTTCCCTCAGTTTTTGAGAACCAAGGTATCAATCCAGTAGGAGGCTCCTCAAAAGTCCCACGCACCTACACAAACAAACAAAGAACTCGCAACCAACGCAATAAAGGGGTTGTCAATCCCTTCACGGCCACTTGCGAAAGTGAGATCTGATAGAGATAGAATGATAAGATAAATATATTTTTGGTATTTTATTATATAGATGCAAAAAGTAAAGATGCAAATAAAAGTAGATTGAAAGCTTATATGATAAAAGATAGACCCGGGGGCCATAGGTTTCACTAGAGGCTTCTCTCAAGATAGAATAAGTATTACGGTGGGTGAACAAATTACTGTCGAGCAATTGATAGAAAAGCTAATAATTATGAGATTATCTAGGCATGATCATGTATATAGGCATCACGTCCGCAACAAGTAGACCGACTCCTGCCTGCATCTGCTACTATTACTCCACACATCGACCGACTCCTGCTTGTGTCGGTGTCAAAACCGGCGGATCTCGGGTAGGGGGTCCCGATCTATGCATCTAAGGCTAATGGTAACAGGAGGCAAGGGACACGATGTTTTACCCAGGTTCGGGCCCTCTCGATGGAGGAAAAACCCTACTTCCTGCTTGATTGATCTTGATGATATGAGTATTACAAGAGTTGATCTACCACGAGATCGTAGAGGCTAAATCCTAGAAGCTAGCCTATGATGATTATGATCGTTCTTGTCCTACGGACTAAACCCTCCGATTTATATAGACACAGGAGGATGCTAGGGTTACACAGAGTCGGTTACAAAGAAGGAGATCTAACATCCGAATCACCAAGCTTGTCTTCCATGCAAAGGAGAGTCCCATCCGGACACGGGACAAAGTATTGAGTCTTGTATCTTCACGGTCCAACAGTCCGGCCAGAGTATATAGTCTGACTGTCTGGATACCCCCTAATCCAGGACTCCCTCAGTAGCCCCTGAACTAGGCTTCAATGATGATGAGTCCGGCGCGCAGAATGTCTTCGGCATTGTAAGGCGGGTTCCATCTCCGAATACTCCAAAGTAGATTGAGGATCATGTCCGGCTCTATGAGATAATTTCCGCATTCCACCGTAGAGAGAACAATATTCCACAAATATAATCTGCCGACAACTTTAGACAACGTGGCATTGATACGTCTCCAACGTATCTATAATTTTTGATTGTTCCATGCTATTACATTACCCCTTTCAGATGTTTATGGACTTTATTTTACACATTTATATCTTTTTTGGGACTAACCTACTAACCGGAGGCCCAGCCCGTATTGCTGTTTTTTTGCCTATTTCAGTATTTCGAAGAAAAGGAATATAAAATGGAGTCCAAATGGAATGAAACCTTCGGGGGGCGTGATTTTTGGAACGAACATGATCTAGAGGACTTGGAGTGCAAGCCAAGAAGCAACCGAGGCTCCCACGAGATAGGAGGGCGCCCCCATAGGGCGCGCCCCCTGTCTCATGGGCCCCTCAGGCGGCCACCGACGTACTTCTTCCTCCTATATATACCTACGTACCCCGAAAACATCCAAAGGGCAGACGAAACACAATTTCCACCATCGTAACCTTCTGTATCCGCGAGATCCCATCTTGGAGCCTTCGCTGGCACTCTACCGGAGGGGGAATCGACCACGGAGGGCTTCTACATCAACATCCTTGCCCCTCCGATGAGTTGTGAGTAGTTTACCACAGACCTACGGGTCCATAGTTATTAGCTAGATGGATTCTTCTCTCTTTTTGGATCTCAATACAATGTTCTCCCCCTCTCTTGTGGAGATCTATTCGATGTAAACTCTTTTTGCGGTGTGTTTGTCGAGATCTGATGAATTGTGGGTTTATGATCAAGTTTATCTATGAGAAATATTTGAATCTCCTCTGAATTATTTTATGTATGATTGAGTTATCTTTGCAAGTCTCTTCGAATTATCAGTTTGGTTTGGCCTACTAGATTGATCTTTCTTGCCATGGGAGAAGTGCTTAGCTTTGGGTTCAATCTTGCGGTGTCCTTACCTAGTGACAGAAAGGGTTGCAAGGCATGTATTGTATTGTTGCCATCGAGGATAACAAGATGGGGTTTATATCATATTGCTTGAGTTTATCCCTCTACATCATGTCATCTTGCTTAATGCGTTACTCTGTTCTTATGAACTTAATACTCTAGATGCAGGCAGGAGTCGGTTGATGTGTGGAGTAATAGTAGTAGATGCAGGCAGGAGTCGGTCTACATGTTATGGACGTGATGCCTATATACATGATCATGCCTAGATAATCTCATAACTATGCGTTTTTCTATCAATTGCTCGACAGTAATTTGTTCACCCATTGTAATACTTATGCTATCTTGAGAGAAGCCACTAGTGAAACCTATGGCCCCGGGTCTATCTCTTATCATATTTGCTTTCAATCTACTTTTATTTGCATCTTTACTTTTTGCATCTATATTTTAAAATACCAAAAATATATTTATCTTATCATACTATCTTTATTAGAACTCACTTTCGCAAGTGGCCGTGAAGGGATTGACAATCTCTTATTGCGTTGGTTGCGAGTTCTCAGTTTGTTTGTGTACGTGCGTGGGATTTTTGAGGAGCCTCCTACTGGATTGATACCTTGGTTCTCAAAAACTGAGGGAAATACTTACGCTACTATTGTTGCATCACCCTCTCCTCTTCGAGGAAAACCAACGCAAGCTCAAGACGTAGCAAGAAGGATTTTTGGCGCCGTTGCCGAGGAGGTCTTCGCTCAAGTCAAGACATACCAAGTACCCATCACAAACCCATCTCCCTCGCATGTACATTATTTGCCATTTGCCTCTCGTTTTCCTCTCCCCCACTTCACCCTTGCCATTTTATTCGCCCTCTCTTTCCCAATATCCTCCTCTCTTTTTCGCTTGCCTTTTTCTGTTCGCTTGTGTGTTGGATTACTTGTTGCCATGGCACAAGATAATACCAAATTGTGTGATTTCTCGAATACCAATAATAATGATTTCCTTAGTACTCCGATTGCTCCTCTTAGTGATGTTGAGTCTTGTGAAATCAATACTGCTTTGTTGAATCTTGTATGAAAGATCAATTTGCCGGCCTTCCTAGTGAAGATGCCGCTACTCATCTAAACAATTTTGTTGATTTGTGTGATATGCAAAAGAAGAAAGATACGGATAACAATATTGTTAAATTGAAGTTATTTCTGTTTTCACTTAGAGATCGTGCTAAAGTTTGGTTTTCATCTTTGCCTAAAAATAGTATTGATTCTTGGAACAAGTGCAAAGATGCTTTTATCTCTCAGTATTTTCCTCCCGCTAAGATTATCACTCTTAGGAACGATATTATGAATTTTAAACAACTTGATCATGAGCATGTTGCCCAATCTTGGGAAAGAATGAAATTGATGCTTCGCAATTGCCCTACTCATGGTTTGAATTTATGGATGATCATACAAAAAATTTATGCCGGTTTGAACTTTGCTTCTAGAAACCTTTTAGATTCGGCCGCGGGAGGCACGTTTATGGAAATCACGTTAGAAGATGCTACAAAACTTCTTGATAATATATGGCTAATTATTCTCAATGGCACACCGAAAGATCTTCTAGTAAAAAAGTGCATGCTATAGAAGAAATCAATGTTTTGAGTGGAAAGATGGATGAACTTATGAAGATGTTTGCTACTAAAAATACTCCTCTTGATCCCAATGATATGCCTTTGTCTTCTTTGATTGAGAATAATAGTGAATCTATGGATGTAAATTTTGTTGGTAGGAATAGTTTTGGAAACAATGCTTATAGAGGAAACTTTAATGCTAGACCGTTCCCTAGTAATTCCTCTAATAATTATGAAAATTCCTACAATAATTCTTATGGTAATTTTAATAAGATGCCCTCTGAGTTTGAGAATAGTGTGAAAGAATTTATGATTTCTCAAAAGAATTTTAATGCTTTGCTTGAAGAAAAATTGCTCAAAGTTGATGATTTGGCTAGGAACGTTGATAGACTTTCGCTTGATGTTGATTCTCTTAAACTTAGATCTTCTCCTCCTAAGCATGATATCAATGAGTCTCTCAAAGTAATGAGAATTTCCATTGATGAGTGTAAGGAAAGAACCGCTAGATTGCGTGCTAAGAAGGATAGCTTTATAAAATCGTGTTCTTTTAGTTTCCATGAAAATAATGTTGAGGATCTTAAGTTATTGACGCGTATCCTATTAGATCTATGTTTTGCAATATGAATTTTGATGATTATGGGACTGATGATGAATCAACTTTGCCTAGAAGGCGTCCCAAGAATTCGGAGTCTTTAGATCTTGATGCTAAATTTGGTAAAAGTGAGATTGGAGAGTCCTCAACTTATAAAAACATTGAACCTACTATCTCGGATTTCAAGGAATTTGATTATGATAATTGTTCTTTAAAAGGTTGTATTTCCTTGTTGCAATCCATTGTTAATTCTCCTCATGCTTATAGTCAAAATAAAGATTTTACCAAACATATTGTTGATGCCTTGATGCAATCTTATGATGAAAAAATTAATTTGGAAGTTTCTATACCTAGAAAACTTAATGATGAGTGGGAACCTACTATAAAGATTAGAATCAAATATTATGAGTGTTTTGCTTTGTGTGATTTGGGTGCTAGTATTTCCACGATTTCGAAAACTTTATGTGATATTCTAGGTTTCCATGATCTTGATGCTTGCTCTTTAAATTTGCACCTTGCGGATTCCACCATTAAAAAACAACTATGAAGGATCAATGATGTTCTTATTGTTGCAAATAGAAATTTGGTTCCCGTAGATTTTATCGTTCTTGATATAGATTGCAATCTTTCTTGCCCTATTATTCTTGGTAGACCTTTCCTAAGAACGATTGGTGCGATTATTGATATGAAGGAAGGGAATATTAGATTCCAATCTCCATTAAAGAAACGCATGGAGCACTTTCCAAGAAAGAAGGTCAAATTACCTTATGAATCTATCATGCGGGCTACTTTTGAATTTAGTGCCAAAGATGGCACCCGTTAGATCTATCTTCGCTTTTATGCCTAGCTAGGGGCGCTAAACGATAGCGCTAGTTGGGAGGCAACCCAATTTTCTTTATGTTTTTTGTTTTTGCTCCTGTTTAGTAATAAATTTTGTATCTACCTTCTGTTTAGATGTGTTTTTATCTTTTAATTAGTGTTTGTGCCAACTAGAACCTATAGGATAACCTACGATGATAGTTGATTTGATTCTGCTGAAAAACAGAAACTTTGCACGCACGAATATAATTTTGTTAAATCACAGGAACATGATTTTGCATTTATTCTTTTTTCTTCTGTTCAATAAACAAATTGTCCAGGACTTCCTATTTTGTTAGGATTTTTAGAGTTCCAGAAGTTTGCGTTAGTTATAGATTGCTACAGACTATTCTGTTTTTGACAGATTCTGTTTTCATGTGTTGTTTGCTTATTTTGATTCATCTATGGCTAGTAAAATAGTTTATGAACCATAGAGAAGTTGGAATACAGTAGGTTTAACACCAAAATAAATAAATAATGAGATCATTACAGTACCTTATGTGGTGGTTTTGTTTTCTTTCACTAACGGAGCTTATAAGATTTCCTGTTGAGTTTTGTCTTGTGAAGTTTTCAAGTTTTGGGTAAAGATTTTATGGACTATGGAATAAGGAGTGGCAAGATACTAAGCTTGGGGATTCCCATGGCACCCCAAGATATTCAAGATAGCCAAAATCCTAAGCTTGGGGATGCCCCGGGAAGGCATCCCCTCTTTCGTCTTCGTTCATTGGTAACTTTACTTGGAGCTATATTTTTATTCGCCACATGATATGTGTTTTGCTTGGAGCATCGTGTATTATATTAGTCTTTGCTTTTTAGTTTACCCCAATCATCCTTGCTGTACACACCTTTTGGGAGAAGCCTATTTGATTAGAATTTGCTAGAATACTCTATGTGCTTCACTTATATCTTTTGAGTTTGATAGTTTTTGCTCTAGTGCTTCACTTATATTCTTTAGAGCACGGTGGTGTCTTAATTTTGAAGAAATTCCTAGTCTCTCATGCCTCACTTATATCTTTTTGGGAGTCTTTTAGAACAGCATGGTATTTGCTATGGTTACAAAGTTGGTCTTAGAATGATGAGCATCCAAGTTGGGTATAATAAAAACTATCATAGAAAAAGAATTGGATGCTATGATCAATTTGATGCTTGATAATTATTTTGAGATATAAAGGTAGTAATGTTAGGGTCATGCTAGTGGGTAATTATGAAATTGAGAAATACTTTTGTTGAAGTTGGCAAGTCCCGTAGCATGCATGTATGGCAAAAGTTGTGTGACAAATTTGTTGCATGAGGTGCTCTTTTGATTGTCTTCCTTATGAGTGGCAGTCGGGGATGAGCGATGGTCTTTTCCTACCAATCTATCCCTCTTGGGGCATGCGTAGTAGTACTTTGCTTCGAGGGCTAAGTAGGCTTTTGCAATAAGTATATGAGTTCTTTTTGACTAATGTGAGTCCATGGATATATGCACACTCATCCTTCCACTTTGCTAGCCTTTATTATTACCGTGCAACTCTCGCCGGTATCATGAACCCTTTATTTACCTTCCTCAAAACAGCCACCATACCTACCTATTATGGCATTTCCATAGCCATTCCAAGATATATTGCCATGCAACTTTCCACCGTTCTGTTTATTATGATACGTTCCATCATTGTCATATTGCTCTTTGCATGATCATGTAGTTGACATCGTATTTGTGGCTAGGCCACTTTCATAATTTTCATACATGTTGCTCTTGGTTTATTGCATATCCCGGTACACCGCCGGAGGCATTCATATAGAGTCATATCTTGTTCTAGCTTTGAGTTGTAATTCTTGAGTTGTAAATCCATAAAAGTGTGATGATCTTCATTATTAGAGCATTGTCCTAGTGAGGAAAGGATGATGAAGGCAATGATTCCCCCACAAGTCGGGATGAGACTTCGGACTTTACAAAAAGAAAAAAAAAGGAAAAAAAAAGAGAAAGGTCAAAAAAAGGCCAAAGAAAAAAAAGAAGAAGGAAAAAAAAGAAAAAGAAAAAAATAAAATAAAATAAAATGAGAGAAAAAGAGAGAAGGGACAATGCTACTATCTCCTTTTCCACACTTGTGCTTCAAAATAGCACCATGATCTTCATGATAGAGAGTCTCTTATGTTGTCACTTTCATTTACTAAGTTGGAATTTTTCATTATAGAACTTGGCTTGTATATTCCGATGATGGGCTTCCTCAAAATGCCCTAGGTCTTCATGAGCAAGCAAGTTGGATGCACACCCACTTAGTTTCTTTTGTTGAGCTTTCATATATTTATAGCTCTAGTGCATCCGTTGCATGGCAATCCCTACTCACTCACATTGATATCTATTAGTGGGCATCTCCATATAGCCCGTTAATATGCCTAGTTGATGTGAGACTATCTTCTCCCTTTTTGTCCTCACAACCACCACCATATACCACCATAGTGCTATGTCCATGGCTTGCGCTCATGTATTGCGTAAGAGTTGAAAAAGCTGAAGCGTGTTAAAAAGTATGAAACAATTGCTCGGCTCGTCATCGGGGTTGTGCATGATGGGAGTATTTTGTGTAATGAAAATGAAGCATGGCCTATCTACATGATTTTGTAGGGATAAGCTTTCTTTGGCTATGTTATTTTGATAGGACATGATTATTTGTTAGTATGCTTCCAAGCATTATCTTTTATGTTTTATAAGCTTTTATTTTGTATCATTTGGATCTGAACAGTCATGCCACAATAAAGAAAATTACATTGAGAATTATGCTAGGTAGCATTCCACATCAAAAATTTCTTTTTTATCATTTACCTACTCGAGGACGAGCAGGAATTAAGCTTGGGGATGCTTGATACGTCTGCAACGTATCTATAATTTTTTATTGTTCCATGCTATTATATTACCCCTTTTGTATGTTTATGGGCTTTATTTTACACATTTATATCATTTTTGGGACTAACCTACTAACCGGAGGCCCAACCCGTATTGCTGTTTTTTTGCCTATTTCAGTATTTCAAAGAAAAGGAATATCAAACGAAGTCCAAATGGAATGAAACCTTCGGGAGCGTGATTTTTGGAACGAATGTGATCCAGAGGACTTGGAGTGCAAGCCAAGAAGCAGCTGAGGCTCCCACGAGATAGGAGGGCGCGCCCCCCTATAGGGTGCGCCCCCTGTCTTGTGAGCCCCTCGGGCGGCCACCAACATACTTCTTCCTCCTATATATACCTACGTACCCCGAAAACATCCAGGGGGCAGACGAAACACAATTTCCACCACCGTAACCTTCTGTGTCCGCGAGATCCCATCTTGGAGCCTTCGCCGGCACTCTGCCGTGCGCCCTCCTATCTCGTGGGAGCCTCGGGCGGCCACCGACGTACTTCTTCCTCCTATATATACCTACGTACCCCGAAAACATCCAGGGGGCAGACGAAACACAATTTCCACCATCGTAACCTTCTGTATCCGCGAGATCCCATCTTGGAGCCTTTGCCAGCACTCTGCCGGAGGGGGAATTCACCACGGAGGGCTTCTACATCAACATCCTTGCCCCTCCGATGAGTTGTGAGTAGTTTACCATAGACCTACGGGTCCATAGTTATTAGCTAGATGGCTTCTTCTCTCTTTTTGGATCTCAATACAATGTTCTCCCCCTCTCTTGTGGAGATCTATTCGATGTAAACTCTTTTTGGGTGTGTTTGTCGAGATCCGATGAATTGTGGGTTTATGATCAAGTTTATCTATGAATAATATTTGAATCTTCTCTGAATTCTTTTATGTATGATTGAGTTCTCTTTGCAAGTCTCTTCGAATTATCAGTTTGGTTTGGCCTACTAAATTGATCTTTCTTGCCATGGGAGAAGTGCTTAGCTTTGGGTTCAATCTTGCGGTGTCCTTACCCAGTGACAGAAAGGGTTGCAAGGCACGTATTGTATTGTTGCCATCGAGGATAACAAGATGGGGTTTGTATCATATTGCTTGAGTTTGTCCCTCTACATCATGTCATCTTGCTTAATGCGTTACTCTGTTCTTATGAACTTAATACTCTAGATGCAGGCAGGAGTCGGTCAATGTGTGGAGTAATAGTAGTAGATGCAGGCAGGAGTCGGTCTACATGTTATGGACGTGATGCCTATATACATGATCATGCCTAGATAATCTTATAACTATGCGCTTTTCTATCAATTGCTCGACAGTAATTTGTTCACCCACCGTAATACTTATGCTATCTTGAGAGAAGCCACTAGTGAAACTATGGCCCCCGAGTCTATCTCTTATCATATTTGCTTTCAATCTAGTTTTATTTGCATCTTTACTTTTTGCATCTATATTTTAAAATACCAAAAATATATTTATCTTATCATACTATCTTTATTAGAACTCACTTTCGCAAGTGGCCGTGAAGGGATTGACAACCCCTTTATTGCGTTGGTTGCGAGTTCTCAGTTTGTTTGTGTAGGTGCGTGGGATTTTTGAGGACCTTCCTACTGGATTGATACCTTGGTTCTCAAAAAATGAGGGAAATACTTACGCTACTATTGCTGCATCACCCTCTCCTCTTCGAGGAAAACCAACGCAAGCTCAAGACGTAGCAGGCATCACACCATGGTCAAGTCATTATTCGAACCGTTTTCCCACAACCAGCCACCGCACATATTGCGAGGCAGTTTCCTCGGCACGTCTTGTCGAAGCAGAGATCATGTCCCCTTATCACGGGATCCTCATCAATACGGGTATGGGTAACCCAACCGTGGCGCTTGGAAAATAAGCAATTTCCTCCGGCAAGCAGGGAGGCACACCGTTTTCGCCACCTCTATAAAGGGATAAGGATCTCCCATTTTTACCCACGCCTTCTTCCTCCTTCGCTCATCCATTCTCGCACCCCAGAGCTCCAGCGCCCTAGTTCTCGCCTTCTCCGCACAACCAAACATGTCCGGAGCGGGAGGCAAATGGGTGGCCTCCTCCGTCAAGGAGGAGCACATTACGAAGCTCCGGGCGGCCGGATACTTGGCCGCAGATATTGTGCACCGGCTTCCGGACGCAGGGCAGATCAATCTGACTCCGGGTCCCCACGAGAGGGTCGTGTCCCTCGCCCACTTCGTCCGTGGACCGGGATTCCCCCTCCACCCATTTTTCCGCGGGCTTCTGTTCTATTACGGGCTGGATTTTCACAATCTGGCCCCAAACTTCATCCTCAACATCTTGGCATTTATCATCGTGTGCGAGGCTTTTCTCCGCATTAGGCCCCACTTTGGCCTGTGGCTAAAGATCTTCAATGTGAAGCCAAAGATAGTGGTCGGCCAGCAGGCGGAGTGCGGAGGCGCCATGGTGGGCAAGATGCCCAACGTCACCTGGCTCGAAGGCTCCTTTGCGGAGATCGTGAAGGGGTGGCAATCGGGGTGGTTCTATATCACCGAGCCGCGCGACGCCAACTGGGTGGCGTCCCCTGAATTCCGATCCGGTGTCCCTGTGCGGCTCACTTCCTGGAAGAGGAAGGGCCTAGCCTGGGGCTCGTCTGCAGAGCTGACCGGACTCCAAAACTGCGTCACAAACATGATAACCAAGAATATCAAGCTGGTCAATGTGGTCCTGGTCATGCTATTTTGCCGGATTCTCCCGTGTCAGAGACGGGCATTCAACTTGTGGGAGTTCGACGCGGCCCAACACCACACACTACAAGAGCTCTTTGACAGGACGCACAAAGACGTCTGGAAGGTGTTGTTCAAGGCCAGCGAAGTTCCTCCCCCCACCTCTGAGGACCGCGGACTCAGCGGCAAGCGCCAGGCCAACGTGGTAAGCACTCTACATCTCAAGATGTGCCTTTCCCCAGTATATTTGTGGGAGAAACTTAGGCCACTGTGCTGATTTTAACAGGAATATGTGGCGAGGTGGAGCTGATCGACTGTCCGGCTCCATTGCCTGAGGACCCAACAGACGAACTCCTGACGGAGATGCTGGCTCCGGCACCCTATGAGGTGCCAGAGAAGAAGGCCAAGAAAAAGGCCACGGGGACCAGAAGAAGTTCCCGACGCAACATGGTGCCGGACTCATCGTCCGAAGACACCAGGGCGCACTACTCCAACGACAACAAGGAGGAGGAGGAGGAAAACCCTCTCCCCAAAAACGAAGGGAGGAAGAAGAGGAAGGCCACCCTTTTCGGGGAGGCCGAAGGGTCCAAGAAGGGACGGACCCTCCCTCCGGACCACTCCACAACCGCCGCCTCTAGTGAGGAGGAGTGGCTACCTAGGGGCAAGCCCCTGGTGAGTTCGTAAGTATCCGCACTCCGTAATACTTTTAGTGCGACTTAGCTTCATAGTTTGTTATAACGCCGAACTCGCATATGCAGTCCGGCCAGGTCCCATCCCGAGATATCCTCTTCGGATGGGTCTCTGAGCGATTCAGCAATGAATTCGCTCCCGACGGCCACCTCCCCTTGGCCTGCGGATGACACAGAGGTGCGGTCCCAAAGGGTACTAGAGCAGGGGGAGGTGGCTCTGGAGACGCCCCAAGGCGAAATTCCGGACGCCGGGCACATGGGGAGTAAGATCCCCATAGGTTACGCTGACGGGAGCCGCAGCAAGTTGGGCTCCCAGCCGGACACTGCATCGAAACTTCCAAAGGTTCCGGATTCGGGTAGGCAGCCCCTCGCTAGGGAGGGCGAGCAGGCCGCACCGATGACATCCGTTGCGCCAGAGGCATCGGATAGTCTTTTGGAAGTGCTTCGCGGCGCTTCCATGGATGAAGAGCACCATACTCTTATGAGTACGGTGATTCAGAAGGTTCGGTCCGCCAAAAGCGGATTGACCGAAGCCTGCACTAGCCTCCTGGCAGGCTTTGAGGTAAGTAATCAAAAGTGTGAGAAATTATCACCCAATAGACAGTAGCCCCTGATACTCTGTTTGGTGTTCGGAAAGAAAATCCAAACGGAGGGTCAACTTTAAACCGCAGGAATCTAACGGTATGTGTTGATACGTCCATTTTGCATCATGCTTTTATATCAATATTTATTGCATTATGGGCTGTTATTACACATTATATCTCAATACTTATGGCTATTCTCTCTTATTGTACAAGGTTTACCATGAAGAGGGGGAATGCCGGCAGCTGGAATTCTGGCTGGAAAAGGAGCAAACGTTGGAAACCTATTCTGCACAACTCCAAAAGTCCTGAAACTCCACGAAACAACTTTTTGGATTTAATAAGAATTTTTGAGCGAAAGAAATAGGCCAGGGGGCCACACCGTGTCTAGGAGACAAGGGGCGCCCCCCTATAGGGCGCGCCCCCTATCTCCTGGGCCCCCTGGTGGGGCTCCGGCGTCCATCTTCTGCTATATCATCACTTTTACCTGAAAAAAATCATGGGCAAGCTTACGGGACGAAACTCCGCCGCCACGAGGCGGAACCTTGGCGGAATCAATCTAGGGCTCTAGCGGAGCTGTTCTGCCGGGGACACTTCCCTCCGGGAGGGGGAAATCATCACCAACGTCATCACCAACGATCCTCTCATCGGGAGGGGGTCAATCTCCATCAACATCTTCACCAGCACCATCTCCTCTCAAAACCCTAGTTCATCTCTTGTATCCAATCTTGTATCAAAACCACAAATTGGTACCTGTGGGTTGCTAGTAGTGTTGATTACTCCTTGTAGTTGATGCTAATTGGTTTACTTGGTGGAAGATCATATGTTCAGATCCTTTATGCATATTATTACTCCTCTGATTATGAACATGAATATGCTTTTTGATAAGTTACGTTTGTTCCTAAGGACATGGGTGAAGTCTTGCTATTAGTAGTCATGTGAATTTGGTATTCATTCGATATTTTGATGAGATGTATGTTGTCTTTTCCTCTAGTGGTGTTATGTGAACGTCAACTACATGACATTTCACCATTATTTGGGCCTAGAGGAAGGCATGGGGAAGTAATAAGTAGATGATGGGTTGCTAGAGTGATAGAAGCTTAAACCATAGTTTATGCGTTGCTTTGTTAGGGGCTGATATGGATCCATACGCTTAATGCTGTGGTTAGGTTTACCTTAATACTTATTTTTGTAGTTGCGGATGCTTGCAATAGGGGTTAATCATAAGTGGGATGCTTGTCCAAGTTAGGGCAGTACCCAAGTACCGGTCCAACCACATATCAAATTATCAAAGTACCGAACGCGAATCATATGAACATGATGAAAACTAGCTTGACGATAATTCCCAATGTGTCCTCGGGAGCTCCTTTATTATTATTATTAGAATTTGTCCAGGCTTATCCTTTGCTACATAAAGGATTGGGCCACCTTGCTGCACTTTACTTACTTTATTTACTTGTTGCTCGTTACAATTTATCTTATCACAGAACTATCTATTACCTACAATTTCAGTGCTTGCAGAGAAAACCTTAATGAAAACCGCTTGTCATTTCCTTCTGCTCCTCGTTGGGTTCTGTAGGACCTTGAAGTATGTCTAGAGGGGGGGGGGGGTTATTAGACTACTTGACCAATAAAACTTAATCTTTTCCCAATTTTAGAGTTTGGCAGATTTTAGCTACTTTAGGACAAGTCAAGCAATCACCACACAATTCAAGCAAGCATGCAAAGAGTATATAGGCAGCGGAAATTAAAGCATGCAACTTGCAAGAAAGTAAAGGGAAGGGTTTGGAGGATTCAAACGCAATTGGAGACACGGATGTTTTTGGCGTGGTTGCGATAGGTGGTGCTATCGTACATCCACGTTGATGGAGACTTCAACCCACGAAGGGTAACGGCTGCGCGAGTCCACGGAGGGCTCCACCCAAGAAGGGTCCACGAAGAAGCAACCTTGTCTATCCCACCATGGTCGTCGCCCACGAAGGACTTGCCTCACTAGCGGTAGATCTTCACGAAGTAGGCGACCTCCTTGCCCTTACAAACTCCTTGGTTCAACTCCACAATCTTGTCGGAGGCTCCCAAGTGACACCTAGCCAATCTAGGAGACACCACTCACCAAGAAGTAACAAATGGTGCGTTGATGATGAACTCCTTGCTCTTGTGCTTCAAATGATAGTCTCCCCAACACTCAACTCTCTCTCAATGGGTTTGGATCTGGTGGAAAGAAGATTTGAGTGGAAAGCAACTTGGGGAAGGCTAGAGATCAAGATTCATATGGTAGGAATGGAATATCTTGGCCTCAACACATGAGTAGGTGGTTCTCTCTCAGAAATGGTAAGTTAGAAGTGTAGGTTCGTTCTGATGGCTCTCTCCATGAATGAAGAGGAGGTGGAGGGGTATATATAGCCTCCACACAAAATCTAACCGTTACACACAATTTACCGAACTCGGTGGGACCGAATTGTTAAACTCGGTCGGACCGATTTAGTAAACCTAGTGACCGTTAGTGAATTTTGGTGGGACCGACATGCATCTCGGTGAGACCGATTCGGTTAGGGTTAGGGCATAACGTAATCTCGGTAAGACCGATTACACAAACTCGGTGAGACCGATTTGGTAATAAGCTTTCCAGAGAGTTGGTCAGGTAAACTCGGTGGGACCGATTTGCTCTTTTCGGTGAGACCGAAATGTTACAAAAAGGAAACAGAGAGTTTACATTGCAATCTCGGTGGGACCGATCGCTCACTTCGGTTAGACCGAAATGTTACGAAGGGAAACAAAGAGATTGCAACCCCATCTCGGTGAGACCGAGATCCCTATCGGTAAGACCGATTTGCTTAGGGTTTGTGGCAGTGGCTATGACTTTTGGAATCGGTGGCGCCGGATAGGAAGTTTCAGTGTGACCGATTTTGGCTTTGGGTTTAGGTCATATGTGGATGTGGAAAGTAGTTAAGGGTTTTGGAGCATATCACTAAGCACATTTAAGCAAGAGGCTCATTAAGCAACACCTCATCCCTCCTTGATAGTATTGGCTTTTCCTATAGACTCAGTGTGATCTTGGATCACTAAAATGTAAAATGAAGATTCTTGAGCTTTTGAGCTTGAGCCAATCCTTTGTCCTTAGTATTTTGAGGGACCCACTTTCATCATCCATGCCATGCCATTCATTGAGCTTTCCTGAAATAATAGTCTTGGAATAGTATTAGCTCAATGAGCTATATGTTGTTATTAATTACCAAAACCACCTAGGGATAGTTGCACTTTCAATCTCCCCCTTTTTGGTAATTGATGACAACATATAGATCAAAGCTTCGACAAATGATAATAAGATTGAATAACATCGTCGCTTTTAGAAGTATGTGATAAGCAAGAGCTCCCCCTAAATTTGTGCATAGTTTAAGATTTGCTTTGGACTCCAAATGCACAATGAATTAGGCTCATGGGTTACTCTTCCATGTCACATACATCTTGGTGGAGCGCTCAAAATAATAAACAATGAATACATGCACTCATCACCAAGCATAGTGAATGATCACGTAAGATAGATAGTGTCGGTGTTCTGGGAACGGGGGTCCCCAGACTTGCCTGCCTGCGGCCTGCGGCGTGGCTCAAAGGAGGCCCAGCACAACCCATCTTCATTAACACAAGCTCAAGACCCTCGCGAGGGGCCAAGCCTCGTGGGGCGGAAGACAAGGAGCTTCCTCAGGCACGGCCTCGTCAGGCTGGCTCACGAGGAGGCGGAGAGTTCAAGGCGGGGTACCTCACGAGGTGCCCATGACGCAAGCCATGACGACCAAGGGCGCCAGTCGGGCGCTAGCCCGCGCAGTGTCCTCCTTTCCTCTTTGGTGCAAAGGGGGCAAGCGCAGGCGAGAGCATCAAGCAAAGGTGTCCATTTTGGTGCAACAAGACCAAGACCAGCCCAACAGCCGGAAGGAAGTCATTGTGGAGCCCAGGCCAGCGTCACCACCAGAGCCTTTGACAGGCGAGGACCAACTTTAGTCAGGATAAGTGTACCCGCTATTCCCCTTCAAAATGGCCAATTGTTGGCTCCCTTCCCTCTCAATATTTGGGAAGAGGCCCAGGGCCTCTGCCTATAAATAGGACTAGCCACCCCCAGGGTTGGGCATCCTAAATCGGGATCCTCACCAAGAAACCAGTAGATAGAGCGGTTGAACTCCTCCCAGCAGTTCGTCGCACCAGCCAAGAATAGACCCTCGCGAGGCTGTTCTGCTCTGTATTGTTCATCATCAAGCCCAAGAGGCAATCCACCACACCACACGCTGGATTAGGGTATTACACCACAATGATGGCCTGAACTAGTATAAATCTTGTGTCTCTTGTGCTGTTCAGTTTGGTAGTTTAGGTCCTAGCGATTCGGTGAGGAGCGAGCCAGTAGAGGGTTGAATCTCCACGCGCACCCTAGTGTTCGAACCTCAAGGGTCTGCCGGAACCCGAAATCCGATATTTGGCGCGCCAGGTAGGGGTGCGCCGGAATTTGCCTTCCGTCGTCTTGTTCTTCCCCGACCACCGCATCCATGTCTGACGCTCGTCGGGCTCGCGCCGACCGCCGAGCCGCCCTCGCTTCCCATGTCGCCCAGACAGCTCCCGTCGGCGGGCGCCCTCGTCGTTCCCCGTCAACTGTCGTCAACGCCGCCACCGGCCCGGCGGGGAACGAACAGCAAGCATCGTCCCAACACCCATCCATGAGGCGGGACGGCCGCACTGCCACGCCCTCGCTCACCCCCGCTGGTTCTTCGTCACGCGCGCCCCGCGCGGCCCTGGAGGCCCGAGCTGCGCTCATCGCGGCAAACGAGCTCCTGCACTCCCGCCCCATCGATGACGTCTATGAAGAGTGGCTCGACCGAGTCGCCGAACTGATCCGCGCCGCCGGAGGCGCCCCCGCGCCGTCCTTCTCGCTGCACCGCACCCCGCCCTGTGCGGGCAATGAAGCTCCTGGGGCGCCTCGGCCGCCTCCTCCTCAAGAAGGCGCCCTGGCCCCAAGGCGCGCGGCCCCTGGGCGGAACCCACTCCGTCAGGCGCCAGCGCGGCAAGAGCAGAGCTGCCAAGAAGTCCCTCGCCCTCGAGAGGCAGCCCGAGCGCTCCCTGCTCCAGCATGTCAAGACCCTGCGCTGCCCCCAGCCGCGACACATGGGGACCCGCAGGACCAAGCTCTCCGTCGCCCAAGGCCCCCTGTGGCCACGGCGGGCTGCCGCGCCTTCACCTCCGAGCTGCGCAACGTCGCGTGGCCCGGCAAGTTCAAGCCAGACCTGCCTCCTCGCTTTGACGGCACGGCTGACCCTGCAGAGTTCCTCCAACTCTACGAGTTGGGCATCGAGGCTGCCAACTGAGACGAAAAGGTCATGGCGAACTGGTTTCCCATGGCGCTCAAGGACGGAGCCCGCACCTGGCTCCTGAATCTGGCCCCAGGCACGATCTCCTCCTGGGACGAGATGCGCACCTGCTTCATAGCCAACTTCCAGGGTACTCGTGACCGGCCACCCGCCATGAGCGACATGCGCCGTATCAAGCAGCAACCAGGGGAAACCCTGCAGAAGTACATCCAGCGCTTCAACAATGCGCGCCTCAAGATCCCCAGGGTGACGGAGGAGGCCATCATCTCAGCCTTCTCCGACGGTGTGCGCGACGTCAAGATGAAGGAGGAGCTGGCGATGCATGAAGACCTGTGCACCTCCTTGGAGCTGTTCAACTTGGCAACCAAGTGCCCCAGGGCTGAGGAGGGGCACCTCTCCCTCCTCGAGCTGCCTGCCGTGGACCCCAAGGCCAAGGACGTGAAGCGCAAGGAGCTGCCGTACTCGCGGCCGAGCCAGACACCAAGCGGGGCAGAGATCAGCCTAAATCCTCCAAGGGCAGTCGGTACTGCGTGTACCACGACCTCCACACCCACAACACCAATGAATGCCAAGAGTTCCGGGCCGTGCGTGAAGGAAGGGTCGGCAGACGTCCCGACCGCAGCGACCGGGGCTACGGCCGAGGAGGAGGAAGGAATGCAGGACGTTGGGAAGACCGCGGCCCGCGCCAAGGGTGGCGCGACCAACCTCGCGAGGATCGCTGGCAGGACCCACCTCGCGAGGGAGGCTGGAGGGATCAGCCTCGCGAGGATCGCCCGCAAGGGAACGCAGGCCTCCCTCTGCTGCCGCCGCAACCAAGGAGAAATGAAGACCGTCATCAGGATGAGGGGGCTGGGGGCTTCCAGGAACCACGCGCAATCGCCTGCATCCTGGGCGGAGCTCAAGCACCAGCCTCTCAGCGCATCTTCAAGCAGTTCGCCCGCGAAGTGAATGCAGTCCTCCCCAAGCTCGAGGCCACGCGCCCTCTCAGGTGGTCGGCATGCGCCATCATGTTCAGCTCAGCGGATCAGCTCAAGTGCGCGGCCACGGCCGGAGTCCTCCTGATGCTTTGTTCCCCAATCATCAGCAACGTGCTAGTCACCAAGACCCTCATCGACGGTGGGGCAAGGCTCAACGTCCTGTCCGTGGAAACATTCAACAATCTTCAAGTGCCCTACAGTCAGCTTCAGCCAACCAAGCCCTTCTCCGGAGTCACCGACGGCTCCACGGTCCCGATAGGGCAGGTCCGCCTTCCTGTCACCTTCGGGGCACGCAACAACTACCACACTGAGCTCATCGACTTCGACGTCGCCCACATTCGCCGGCCATACAACGCCATCCTCGGGTACCCAGTGCTGGCCAAGTTCATGGCCGTAACCCACCACGGCTGCAACGTCCTCAAGATGCCAGGAAGCGGCGGGGTCATCACGGTGCCCTGTGAGGAGGGAGACGTAGTGTGCTCCCTGGAGCGAGCCTTTCAGGCCGCATCGCTGGAAGACCCAGACCGCGGAAGCAGGAGGCCTCCCGAGGCCGCCCCCAAGAAGAAGAAGACATCGTCCGGCCCGGCCCTCAGGGCCCGCGCCTGCTCAGGGGGAGCCTCCCTCCATCACATAGGGAAGCGCGCCCGGCGCCCTCCTCAGGCAGGGCTCAGGGGCTCTCCCCTGGAGGGCCACCGACCTCGCCAAGGTCACGAGGGAGGCGCTTGGGCACCACGTGGAGGCGTGCTTTGAAGCATGTTTCCCTCAAGAAGGAGCAAGGCAAGGAGGGCCAAACCCTCAGGAGTTCGTCAGCAAGGCCATTCAGGAGTTACAGGAGTCAAGGGTCACGAGAGGCAGCCGCCGCCTACCCGCCGTGGCCCCCCATCCAGGCGAGGATGGTGGGCTGCGCGTCTGCATCGACATACCGGGGCTCAACCGAGCCGCGTCTCAAGAGCGCCTCTGGCCCTCGCGAGTGGGACGTTGTGAGGGTCCGCCCCATAGCTACGTGCGCATGCCTTACGGCTTGCCGAACGCTGTTGCTGCGCACCAGCGTCTCATGAGGGCCATCGTGGAGGCTCAAGAGGTCAGGCGTGCCGCAGCCCTGGCGGAGATGGAGATGGCCCGCAAGGAGCCACCAGCGCCTCCGGAACCTCCTGAGGCCCCTGGGCCTGGGGGCTCGTGAGGATCGGCTCCCGTAGCCCACCGGGTCTGCTATGCCAACACCCCTTCATCCCCAACATCATCAGGTGACATCTTTTAAGTTCAATTTCTGGCTGGGAGCGCCCTCAGGGCCGCATTATTCCCAGGCCGCGTGGGTCCGTCCATGCGGCATGTATCCCTTTTATTTCATGTCCTTAGCTTACCTTATTGGGGGCGCCCCTCGGGCTGCATCATCCCCAAGCCGCTCGGGCCTGTCCCAGCGGCATGTATTCTTCTTGCTTTTATCTTAGGGCTATGCTTTCGATCCACCATGCTTGTTATTTGGTGCCTTTTTCTCCTGGGTGT
>NC_041383.1:154811235-154831259 GCF_002162155.2 Triticum dicoccoides | reverse complement strand
GGCATGCCAGCGACGGCTGAGACCAGCCCGAGAGCCGGGACCCGAGGACATAGAGTTTCGCCATCTAACCCAGCTTGCGCGTTAAAGGGGGGGTGCCTGAGCATCGTGACTCAGGGCTCCTACCGGCTCTCCGGCCCTCACCCTCTGGTCTTGTCCATGGCATCGCGACCTGGCATGCCAGCGACGGCTGAGACCAGCCCAAGAGCCGGGACCCGAAGACGTAGAGCACCGGCATCTGGCCAAATTTGCAGGAACACACTCGAAGATAAGGCCTAGAGCCAGGCGCAACCCGCCTTGAGGTAGGGCCCGTGAGTCCCGCGCTGGCTCACGGGTGCCCAGATACACCTCGCCAAGCCCTACCGTGCCAGCCACGTGTCAGGGTGGGGCTGTATACGCCCCAGGGGCTCCTCCCGGAGGGGAGCCCCCTCCCACGCACCAGTGGAAGCACCATGCTCCGCGCTGGCTGACGACACTGCCGAGGAGCGGCTATGCCCGTATGCATATGGAAGCGCTATGCTCTGCGCTGGTGATAAACAACTGAGGGTGGCCTCCGGGCCGCATCAACCTCAGGGAGCCCGGAGCTCAGTGTCTGGCCTTGTCGCAATGCCTCCCCTCGGGAGTGCCACGCGAAGGGGCTGGGCACGGGGGCTGAGCCTGGGTCACGCCCAGACGCACGCCACCTGGCCAGCCCCCCCGGGCCTGGTTCGTTGCACGTCCCTCCCCGAGCGGAGCCAAGGTACGAAGGCTGTTTGAGGCGTCAGGGGGGACTCCTGAGCATCGCGACTCAAGAGCCTAACTGGTCATGTAGCCCCTCACTCCTTAGTCCCGAAAGGCTAACGGCGGTTGAGGTATGCGCAGGGCCGGGCTCTGCAGACGTAGAACGGTAGATCCACCCGCATCTCACCTCCCTAAGGAGTCACCCCCACGTCTCACCTCCCTACTTGCTGTTCGAGCGCCAAGGGGGACTCCTGAGCATCGCGACTTAGGAGCCTAACTTGTCACGTAGCCCCTCACTCCTTGGTCCCGTCCTGGTTTTCGGTCGGGGCCAATGGCGGCTGAGGTATGTGCGGGGCCGGGCTCTGCCGGCGTAGAACATAAGCAAGTAGGAAGGAATAATGCAAATTTTAGGGAATTCAAAAGCAAATATTACAGTCCATGCTGTTATCACAGCATCAAACATAAGTTTTAACGCCTCCCCGAGGCATGGTACATGCGCAGGAATTAAAAGCAGGACGGGAGCCACGACAGAATCACTTGCCGGCGGGAGAGCTACGCGGAGCAGGTTCGCCTTGTGGAGCAGTAGGGCTAGCAGCGCTCTGCTTCGGCTTGGTACTGAAGGCCCGGAACTTCCCCAGCACAGCCTCCGCACGACCCTTCACGGCCTCAGCAGCGGCAGCGGCACGCTCGCCGCTCACTGGCTCCAGCAGGCTGTCGAGGTCGATGCTGGGCTCACGAAGATAGATGTGGGTTAAGACCCGCGTCAGTGATGCAGAAGACAAGACGCGTGCCTCGGCCTTAGCCGTAGGGCCGAGGCCAAGGGTGACATCTTGAAGGGCGCGAACCAGGAAGGGAAGCAGCTTGGCGGGGCCATCCTCCTCGCCGGCCAGCGGGCTCTCAAGGCCGCTGTCATAAAGTGTCTTCAGCAAAGTGCGAGCTTTCTCTTCCATATCCGCGAAAGCCACGCAATCCTCAGCGAGAACCCGGGCCTTGCCATCCAGCTCAACCTTCCTCGCCTCCAGCTCTTGCTCCAGCGCGCCTAGGCGGCCACGACGCCTCTTGAGCTTGGCCTCCAGGTCCTTGACGGCCGCCTCGCGAGCCTTCATGCTTTCCTCCTGCTCTTGGCGAAGGCGGGCCTCCTCGGCAAGCTGGTTCTGCAGGCCCTTCAGCTCGCTCTCCAGCGTCTCACAACGACCTTGGACGCTAGCTGCCTCCTCAAGGGCAGCATCGCGGGCAACCTTCGCCTCAAGGACGGCCTGCTTCTCCTCGTCGCAAGCCGTCGAGGCATGGACCAGCGCTGCCCGTATCGAAGCATCGGAGCGAATCCAGCCAGAAGCCAGCTCCAAGCGCCCGACCACTAGACGAGGGTCGGCGCCCGAAAGATCCTGCCGCAGACGGTCCAGTCTGGCAACAGCGCGATCCAGAACAGTATTTGGGGAAGCAGCAGCCGGTGGAGTAGGAGGAGAAGATGGCAGCGTGACCACAGTATCCAGAGGCGGAACCAGCTGCGCCACGACGGCAGTGGAGGCAGTGTCAAGCAAGGGCACCTCGGGAGTCGCCTAGGTCAAGGGGGCTGAGCTCGCCCTAGCAGGCTCAGCCTGGCCTCGCGACGATGCCCGGGCAGGAGAGGCCTGCGCATCACAGTCACCTTCTTTCTCGGGCAGAGGCACTGCCATGGATGGGGCCTCAGGAGCTCCGTTCGGCTTCTTTGCCGCGGGCGCCAGCCTGGCTGAAAGACACGAGCATCAAGTCTCGGCAACAAAACAATAATCAAGACAGGAATCGAGCACTTCCAGGTCATCGCAGGTGGGCTCAAGCAGCCTCCGACCGTACTTAAAGCCCGAGAGCCGGCTACAAGGGTCAGCTTTCAAGGGGCTCAGGAGCAGGAGGCACGCCTGCAGATCTCCTTAGGGCCGGGGCAGACCCGCGGGGGATCAGCCCAGTCCGGTCCTTCTTCGGGATCGGAGGCAGGCTCCCGCCGCCCTGCTCATCCTCATCCTCGTCGTCGTCACTCTGGGGGAGGCAGAGAGTGCGGGACCTGCGCCGAAGGGGAGGAGCCCTTGACTCCGCCTCTGAGTCAACCCCCTCTTCCCGCTCCCCTTCTTCCTTCTCTTCGCTGGAGTCGTCGGAGGACACGTCCACCAGGTCCTCTGGAGCCTCCACGGGCATGGGCCCGTCCCCGTTGAAGACGGGCATGGACCCCACTACCTGCTCCCAATCCTCGCGAAGGAACAGGGACGTAGGGGCGCCCTCCAGCCTCGCCACGTCGCCCCCTTCCAAGGACTGGAGGACCGTAGCCAGATCCTCGTCGGCCAAAACCACGGGGCTCGGGTGAGGCCTCCACATCGGAAGCAAGTACTGACGGAGCGGAGCCAGCTGATGCTCCAGGAACTCCCTCAGCAGCGACGCACCGGTCAGCTTCGCCGCCGCCACGCTGGTCGGCCTCAGATCTGCGTCCATCTTCTCCAACACCAGCTTCGCACGGGGATCCAGAAGCTCCACTCGGGACCAGTCGTCGGAGCTCGCAGGGTGCTCCGTGGGCAGGATCAGCCGAGGGTGGATGCGCCCAGCATCCACCAAGACCCACTTGCTCCTGAAGCCCTCAATCCTCTTCCGAGGGTTCGAAATGGCGATGGAGCCGCCGTACGCGACGAAGCTCGCACACGCGGAGGCGGAACCACGGGAGGTCCGAAGGGAGAAGTAGTGGCGTAGCAAGGCCACCGAGGGTTTCACCCCTACGTGAGCCTCATAATAGTAGGCGAAGATCGCCAGAAGAAGGACGGAGTTGGGATGGAGGTGCAGAGCTTGAATATTATAGTGGCGGAGGACAGAGAAGAAGAACTCGGAAAAGGGAGGCACCAGACCGGCGACGATGGCGCTCGCGAAGAGCGGATAGAAGGTGCTCCCTCGGCCTTCAGGGGCGGTAGAGCCGGCCTTGAACGCCTTCGTCCCGTCGATGCCCTGCGCCGCCGCCATCTGGCGCACCCGGGCAAGGCTCTCCTTTGACACATTTGGCGAGTCCAAGGCAGGCGAGTACCAAGCTCCGGCCGGGGCTTGGCGAGGCGCCATGACTGGCTAGGGCGCCTAAACGGAGTAGATCTAAAGACTTCAGAAGCAGGGAGGAGAGGCGCAAGAAAGGGGATCTGAGCAGCAACTGGAGGAAGTAAAGGAGGCAAGGGAGATGCCGCTCCTTTATCAACTCGCGCGGTTGCAGAGGCGCCCACGTCCAATCAACCGCCACGTGGCGCCCAAGGCCGCAGGCTGTTAGGGCCCGCGACGCTTGGCACTTGCCCTTTCGCCTCTCTGCTCGGCCAAGTTCAGGCGCGCCGTGGGCCCGGGGGCTACTGTCGGCGTTCTGGGAACGGGTGTCCCCAGACTTGCCTGCATGCGGCCTGCGGCGTGGCTCAAAGGAGGCCCAGCACAGCCCATCTTCATCAACACAAGCTCAAGACCCTCGCAAGGGGCCAAGCCTCGCGGGGTAGAAGACAAGGAGCTTCCTCAGGCACGGCCTCGTCAGGCTGGCTCACGAGGAGGCGGAGAGTTCAAGGCGGGGTACCTCACGAGGTGCCCATGATGCAAGCCATGATGACCAAGGGCGCCAGTCGGGCGCCAGCCCGTGCAGTGTCCTCCTTTCCTCTTTGGTGCAAAGGGGGCAAGCGCAGGCGAGAGCATCAAGCAAAGGTGTCCATTTCGGTGCAACAAGACCAAGACCAGCCCAACGGCCGGAAGGAGGTCATTGTGGAGCCCAGGCCAGCGTCACCACCAGAGCCTTTGACAAGCGAGGACCAACTTTAGTCAGGATAAGTGTACCCGATGTTCCCCTTCAAAATGGCCAATTGTTGGCACCCTTCCCACTCAATATTTGGGAAGAGGCCCAGGGCCTCTGCCTATAAATAGGACTAGCCACCCCTAGGGTAGGGCATCCTAAATCGGGATCCTCACCAAGAAACCAGTAGATAGAGCGGTTGAATTCCTCCCAGCAGTTTGTCGCACTAGCCAAGAACAGACCCTCGCGAGGCTGTTCTGCTCTGTATTGTTCATCATCAAGCCCAAGAGGCAATCCACCACACCACACACTGGAGTAGGGTATTACACCACAATGGTGGCCTGAACCAGTATAAATCTTGGTTCTCTTGTGATGTTCAGTTTGGTAGTTTAGGTCCTAGCGATTCGGCGAGGACCGAGCCGGTAGAGGGTTGAATCTCCGTGCGCACCCCAGTGTTCGAACCTCAAGGGTCTGCCGGAACTCGAAATCCGACAGATAGGATAATATCAAGCATGCATAAGTGTAGCTTATGATCAAACACATGATCATCAATGTCTCACAGGCATAGTATCTCAACCAAAAGCAAACAAAGTTTAAAAAACCACCAAATAAAGCAAGAGAGAATAAAAGCAAACACTCTCTCTCGAAGCCTATGATCTATACATTTTTCTCCCCCTTTGGCAACAAGTTACCAAAAAGTTCATAGAAAATGCATAGTGCTAGATCGTCTCTCGGGCTTGATCTTCTGGTGGTGGTGTAGAGATGGCTCCTTGGACGAAGGTTTCAGTTGAAGTAGAGGGTGCTGGAGCTGGTTGCACTGGAATTGTTGGGGCAGTAGCTGGTGCTGAAGTTGTAGCTCTAGTGTCTGTCACTGGCACTGCAACTGACCTCTGGGCTCTGGGCACTCTGGCAAACACATTGGTGGTTGTCTTGCCCTTCCTCTCCTGCATGTCATCCTGCAGCTGCTCTACAACTGACTGAATCTCAGTTACCTTGACATCTAGATCATAGAACTTTTGTTCCATGATTCTCTCCAGGCTCTCCTGGTTTTGAGTTAGGGTGGCCAACCCCTTCTCCATCCTCAGAGTTGATGCTATCAAGTAACCAAGCTGCTCTTGTTTGGTCTTCAAGAAATACTCAAATGCCTCCTCTTGAGTTGGCATCTTGGCAGCCTTCTCCTTCTTTGCCTTCTCCTTCTTCTCCTGAGCTTGGACAGATTGTGGATCATCTTCATTCATGACAACCTCATTGTCCTCAAAGTCTGGATAAATTGGAAAATGTTCCTTATCCAACCGATATTTCCCTATGCCCATTTTGGAGTTGATCAATTCTTGAATCTGAGGTGCATATCCATAGCTCCTCTTCTGATCTGCTGCAGTCCTCTTGATTGTTTCAACTATGAGGCTCATGACTTTGAACTTCTGGGGCACATCAAACACATGCAGCATGTTGATGGCATGTCCTCTGATCATGTTATGGTCACCTGACTTGGGCAACAAAGTATGTCTCAGAATCCAATTGATGGTTGCCAATCATGACAGCAGAAAGTGAACTGATCCAAACTTGTGAGTCTCTATAGCCTTGTCAGGAATCTCCTTGTACATGTGAGCCATTGAATTGTGACCCAACTTCTTCTTGGCATATATGTCCAGGTTATCTTCTTCTTCTTTGGGGGCATTGATCAAACTTGCCCATTCTTCAACAGTGGATTGGTACCTTGTACCTTCCGACATCCAAACAATTCTACCATCTGGGTAAAAATGTGTTGTGGAGTAGAACTGCATGATAAGCTCATCATTCCAGTTGGTGAGCTTCTGTCCAACAAAATCTGCTACTCCACAAGCAATAAAGCTCTCCTCCACTCCAGGGTAGTGCTTCTCATTCTCCCTGATGAATTTCCAGTCAACCCACCTCATATCACAGACTATGGGCTTCTTGTCCAACAGAATGGTCTCATAAAAGTCCTGCTGTTCCTTTGTGTGGAACCTGTAGTCAACAGTAGTTCTTCTTCTTGAAGCATATGGGTCTTCCATCCTCCACAGCCTCAGCCCTGAATCCTTCCTGATTCTCATGTCCTCAGCCACAGGATGGGCATCATTGTGGTCTGGTATCTTGGGCTTGAGCTTCCCGAGGACCTGTCCTTCTTCATCTTCATCTTCTGCAACATTTGGCACTGGGGCCTTGTTCTTTTCAGCAGCTGGAATACTCCTAGTATTCCTCTTTGGAGCTTGCTTGGCCTTGGAGGCAGCTTTGGGTGCATCTTTGAGCTTTGATGTTGCAGCCCCTGACCTAATTGCATCTCCCATAAGCTTAGCTGCCTTAGGAGCTGGTGCAGCATCCTCTTCCTCTTCATTAGAATCCCTTCTCATTGAGGGCTTTCCAAGGACCTTGGCAGTTGTGGTTCTAGCTCTCTTCTTTTTCTTGTCCTCGTCACCATCATCCTCTGATTCAATTGTGAACTTCATGGTTTCACCAGTGGGGACTTTCTGAGGTTTTGATGGTGGCTCTTTCCTTGCAGGTGCCACTTTGGGTTGAGTCTGAGCTGGCACTTGAGTGGACTTCCTGGCCTTTGGCATTGGAGTTCTCTTGGCAAGAACTTTCTTCTTCAGGCCTGGCTTTGTGCTTTGTGCAGAGCCATACTCTTTCTTGAGCACCACTTTCTTGGAAGTGGCCTCATCCTCCTCAGCTTTGTAATCCTCATCCTCTGAGTCTGAGGTTCTCTTCTTCCTTTGCCTAGTTGCAGCCTTAGGCAAGTTGCTAGGAGTGCTTCTGCTCCCATCATCTGAAGTTGAGGGACTAGTTCCCTCACTCAAGTCCATGTGCTCTTCAGACCTGTTCTGGCTGTCACTCTGATCAGACATACTGCAAAAGCTGACTGCTGACCCTGTGAAGAGTTATAGATGAGATAGAATAGATGAGCATCACAAAATGCAGAGATTTTTGCAAAAGAATGATTCAAAAGTTCAGTTTTAGTTTTCCACAGAAAGCATTTCGGATCAACCGATTTTCAAACTCGGTGATACCGAAGCAGTTTTGGAACCTAAACTGATGATCTCGGTTGGACCGAGTTTCAGTTCGGTGGCACCGAGACTGCTAGGGTTTCACAGAATCTTCAAATCGGTCGCACCGATTAGTAAGTCTCGGTCAGACCGAGAGTCACTAGTGCAATGGCATACGCCAAATCGGTGAGACCGAGTTTTTCAACTCAGTGGGTCCAAGATGGTTTCGGCGGAAACCTAACCCTAAAAATTTGAATCACATCTAATCTACAGACTATTTTGGCTGGATAGATGAATCTCAATCGTGGCAAGAATCAATATGAAAACAATGTGCTAGGAATCAGACGTGGATAGCACAAAGATCAAGTCCATACCCTAACTTGGCGGTGGACTTGCTACGGCGACAACGGCGGAGACGAATTCCGTTGACGGCGACGAAGACCAGCGACAGGAGGCTGCTGGCGGTGAGGAGACGATCCAGAGACCACAATGGCAGAGCGAGCTGTTGCGCGGGCGAAGGGTTTCGGAGAAATTTCCAAACTTTTGCCCGTAGCTATATATAGCCCGACCCTGTCGGTGTGACCGAGTGGAACAACTCGGTGGCACCGAGATGCATAACTATGTTCAGTTACAGCAAATCGGTGAGACCGAAAAGTTCAAATCGGTTGCACCGAGATTGAAAACTCAAATCAACTTGGTGATCTCGGTAGGACCGAAATGGAAGAATCGGTCAGACCGAGAATCACAAAGAGGTTTTGGAAGTTTAAGTCTATGACGAATCGGGGACTCCGAGTGCTCCTCACATAGAGTGGTTCGAATCTGACTTGATCAAATTTTGTGATGTAGCATGAATAGAGTTTGAGATGAGAAAAACATAGATAGCTAAAGAAGGTTCTTAGGCATTCTTGTCCATCCACTTGGCAAAAAGAAAAGAAACCAAACAATCAAAACAACAAGTGGATGTCCTTGAATGAATAAAATATGCACCAACATGCTCACACAATAAGATAGCAAATGAAATATGTGGCAAAGCATGCACAACCAATTCTAGCATCTATCAAACAATTTGGCGATGACTAGGTCATCTATATATGAGTATATTGACTTAGGAGTCAAATGAGAACATTTGATCATAGGTCATACTCATCGTTTAAGCTCAAGTGGGGTTACCACTTTTACATAATGCATTAATGTGTTCACACCATTAGAGTTGCTTTGACTCAATTCTTTAGAGTTAAGCTCCCCCTAGATGTGAGATCCCCCCTTAGAGGGATGAACTAACCTTGGGTTTTGTCGATGATGACTTCATGTAGGTGTTGAAGATGTAGATGCTCAATGTTGATGTAGATCATTTGGAGCAATCCTTTGGAGTGAGTTGCACTTTCAACTTACCTACATGGGTTAGTCCCACAAGGAACAAACAAGAATATCCATAGACATAGAGTGATGCACACACAAGATGATGTTCATGAAATCATTAGGTTACCTTGTCCCTTGTCTTACCAACATGAGGGTTTCTGACTCCTTGAACTAGTGCAAGATGTGGAAGTTGATTGCACTTGTTCTTGCCAAAATGATATGAGTGTAGAATGTTGGCGGAGTCACCCTCAAGAACTCTCTAGTTCTTCTTCTTTGGGATCCACATCATCTTGATGGGAATCCTTGGAGTTGTAGTTGTACTTGATGAAGTAGAACTTGACGTAGTCTTGGGAACCCACTTGAACGAGGCTTTGGGTGCTTCTTCAAATGCATCAATCTCTTCTTGAAGCTTGTCCTTGCCTTTGTTCTTGTGGTCTTGTGATGGAAGATCATCTTGAGCTTGTGTTCCCTTGAAAGAAGTAGGATCATACTTCTCTTGTTGAGGAACAAACTTCGTCTTGGGGTATTGATCTTCCTCCCACTCAACTCCATTGGCATTGAACTTTCGTTCAAAACCAACACCTTGATTCTTCCGGTGCCTTCCTTGCTTGCGTACAATTTCCTCGAATTGCTTACTCCTGGCAAGGCTCTTGTAAACACCTTTCTCTATAATTCCCTTCAATAAGCTATTTTCTTGCTCAAGTGTAACTTGGCTAAGAGAATCATTAGTGGAATCAAGAGAACTACTAGAAGCAACAATATTGGATTTGACATTATTGTTGTTACTACTAGAGGAAGTATCTTTCTTGTGCTTGTTGTTAGACTTGACTTGAGGCATGTAAGTAGATAAGAGTAAACGCTTGGCAATGGAAGAAGAACTTTTCTTGCGAAGATCATCATTGATTGCCTTTAAGAACTCATGCTCTTGCTCAAGATTGAGCTTTTCAAAGCGTAACTTCTCATGAGCCCTTAAAAGTTCTCGATGATCTTCGTAGATAGTTTCATGAGCTAACTTAAGAGAGTTTAATTTTTTAGTTAGAAGCTCAATCTTCTCCTTATCATTGTCATTCGTTTTAGCATGATTAATTGACGTTTCATCGTAGTATTCATCACTAGAGTTGTCAACAAGTAAATCATCATCCACAAGCAAGTCATCTTCATCACTATTGAAATCAACATACTCAAGATGTGTTACCTTTGGACCTTTGGCCATGAAGCATCTTCCAACACCTTCATTTGGTGAATCAAATATGTCATAGGAGTTGGTTGACACAAGTGCTAGACTGGCAACACCTTCATCTTGAGTATATTCGGAGTCAGAGTGATAGCTTCTCTCAGAGTGATTGTCGAAGTTGGAGCCGGATACCCATTCACCATCATGAGCTTGATGTCTTAGTTTTGTGTAGCTCCTTGATGACTTGTCCTTCCTTTCCGAATCCTTGCTTCTCCATGAGGGTCTTCGTTCATAATGATCATCTCTACTCCTCCTCAAATTGTAGCAATTGCGCTCATGGCTAGAAGATCTCTTGCATTGTAAGACCTTGATTTGGAGCTTCTTTCTTTGCTTCTACTCTTGTAGAATTTGTTGAAGTTCTTCACCATTAAGCTCAATTCTTCATTGAAGGTTGGTTTCTCACTTGATGATGTGGGGGCTTCACTTGAGGCTTTGTAAGCACCACTTGACTTGTTGTGAAGTTCCTCCTTATCCTTGAGTGACATCTCATGAGCAACAATCCTTCCAATAACTTCCATTGGCTTGAGATCTTTGTAGTTTGGCATCATTTGAATCAATGTGCACACGGTATCGTACTTTCCATCCAATGCTCTTAAGATCTTCTTGATGATGAATTTGTCGGTCATCTCTTCACTCCCTAAGCCGGCAATCTCATTTGTGATAAGAGCAAGCCTAGAGTACATTTCAGCGACACCTTCACCATCCTTCATTTTGAACTTGTCAAGCTGACTTTGGAGCACATCCAACTTGGATTCCTTGACGGACTCGGTACCTTCATGCATATCAATCAGAGTATCCCAAATTTCCTTTGCATTCTCAAGACGGCTGATTTTGTTGAATTCTTCGGGGCACAATCCGTTGAAGATGATATCACAAGCTTGAGCGTTGTATTGCAACATCTTCAATTCTTCCGCATTAGCTTCACGGTTTGGTTCTCTCCCATCGAAAAATTCACCTTGCAAGCCAATACAAATAATTGCCCAAACGGCGGGGTTATGTCCAAGAATATGCATTTTCATCTTATGCTTCCAACTAGCAAAATTAGTACCATCAACGTAAGGACCTCTACGGTGATAATTTCCCTCGCTAGACGCCATACTCTCCTAGGTTGTGAAACCAAGGCTATGACCACCAAAAGCTATGGAAATCAAAGCAAATGGAGATTAAAGCTCTGATACCACTTGTAGGACCTTGAAGTATGTCTAGAGGGGGGTGATTAGACTACTTGACCAATAAAACTTAATCTTTTCCCAATTTTAGAGTTTGGCAGATTTTAGCTACTTTAGGACAAGTCAAGTAATCATAACACAATTCAAGCAAGCATGCAAAGAGTATATAGGCAGCGGAAATTAAAGCATGCAACTTGCAAGAAAGTAAAGGGAAGGGTTTGGAGGATTCAAACGCAATTGGAGACACGGATGTTTTTGGTGTGGTTCCGATAGGTGGTGCTATCGTACATCCACGTTGATGGAGACTTCAACCCACGAAGGCTAACGGCTGCGCGAGTCCACGGAGGGCTCCACCCAAGAAGGGTCCACGAAGAAGCAACCTTGTCTATCCCACCATGGCCGTCGCCCACGAAGGACTTGCCTCACTAGCGGTAGATCTTCACGAAGTAGGCGATCTCCTTGCCCTTACAAACTCCTTGGTTCAACTCCACAATCTTGTCGGAGGCTCCCAAGTGACACCTAGCCAATCTAGGAGACACCACTCTCCAAGAAGTAACAAATGGTGCGTTGATGATGAAATCCTTGCTCTTGTGCTTCAAATGATAGTATCCCCAACACTCAACTCTCTCTCAATGGGTTTGGATCTGGTGGAAAGAATATTTGAGTGGAAAGCAACTTGGGGAAGGCTAGAGATCAAGATTCATATGGTAGGAATGGAATATCTTGGCCTCAACACATGAGTAGGTGGTTCTCTCTCAGAAATGGTAAGTTGGAAGTGTAGGTTCGTTCTGATGGCTCTCTCCACGAATTAAGAGGAGGTGGAGGGGTATATATAGCCTCCACACAAAATCTAACCATTACACACAATTTACCAAACTCGGTGGGACCGAATTGTTAAACTCGGTCGGACCGATTTAGTAAACCTAGTGATCGTTAGTGAATTTCGGTGGGACCGACATGCATCTCGGTGAGACCGATTCGGTTAGGGTTAGGGCATAACGTAATCTCGGTACGACCAATTACACAAACTCGGTGAGACCGATTTGGTAATAAGCTTTCCAGAGAGTTGGTCAGGTAAACTCGGTGCGACCGATTTGCTCTTTTTGGTGAGACCGAAATGTTACAAAAAGGAAACAAAGAGTTTACATTGCAATCTCGGTGGGACCAATCGCTCACTTCGGTTAGACCGAAACATTACGAAGGGAAACAGAGAGATTGCAACCCCATCTCGGTGAGACCGAGATCCCTATCGGTAAGACCGATTTGCTTAGAGTTTGTGGGAGTGGCTATGACTTTTGGAATCGGTGGCGCCGGATAGGAAGTTTCGGTGTGACCGATTTTGGCTTTGGGTTTAGGTCATATGTGGATGTGGAAAGTAGTTGAGGGTTTTGGAGCATATCACTAAGCACATTTAAGCAAGAGGCTCATTAAGCAACACCTCATCCCTCCTTGATAGTATTGGCTTTTCCTATAGACTCAATGTGATCTTGGATCACTAAAATGTAAAATCAAGAGTCTTGAGCTTTTGAGCTTGAGCCAATCCTTTGTCCTTAGTATTTTGAGGGATCCAGTTTCATCATCCATGCCATGCCATTCATTGAGCTTTCCTGAAATAATAGTCTTGGAATAGTATTAGCTCAATGAGCTATATGTTGTTATTAATTACCAAAACCACCTAGGGATAGTTGCACTTTCAGGTTCGACACTCTTACTTATCGAAAGGACTACGATAGATCCCCTACACTTGTGGGTCATCAAGACTCTTTTCTGGCGCTGTTGCCGGGGAGTGTAGCGCTTTTGGTGAGTGGAACTTGGTAAGGAAACATTTATATAGTGTGCTGAAATTTTCTGTTACTTGTCACTATGGAAACTAATCCTTTGAGGGGCTTGTTTGGGGTATCTTCACCCCAAACGGAAGAGCAAAGAGTTGCTCCTCAACCTACTGAACTTTATGAAAATATTTACTTTGAGATTCCTTCGGGAATGATAGAAAAACTGCTAGCTAATCCATTTGCAGGAGATGGAACATTGCATCCCAATTTACACCTTATCTTTGTGGATGAAGTTTGTGGATTATTTAAGCTTGCAAGTATTCCCGATGATGTTGTCAAAAGGAAGGTCTTCCCTTTATCTTTGAAGGGAGATGCATTGACATGGTATAGGCTATGTGATGATTCGAGATCTTGGAATTATAAGCGATTAAAGTTGGAATTTCACCAGAAGTTCTATCATATGCATCTTGTTCATCGTGATCGTAATTACATATATAATGTCTGGCCTCGCGAAAAGGAGAAAGCATCGCTCAAGCTTGGGGGAGGCTTAAGTCAATGTTATATTCATGCCCCAATCATGAGCTCTCTCGGGAAATGATTATTTAGAATTTTTATGCTCGGCTTTCTCTTGATAATTGCAACCTGCTCGATACTTCCTGTGCTGGTTCTTATATGCTGAAGACTATTGATTTCAAATGGGACTTATCGGAAAGAATTAAACGCAACTCTGAAGATTGGGGTTCGGACGATGGTAAGGAGTCAGGTATGACACCTAAGTTTGATTGTGTTAAATCTTTCATGGATACCGATGCTTTCCGTGGATTTAGCTCTAAGTATGGACTTGACTCTAAGATAGTAGCTACTTTCTATGAATCTTTTGCTACTCACGTTGATCTCCCTAAAGAGAAGTGGTTTAAATATAATCCTCCTGTTGAAGTGAAAGTAGTTGCACCTATTACAGTCGAAGAAAAGACTATTACCTATAGTGATCCTATTGTTCCTATTGCTTATGTTGAAAAACCTCCTTTTCCTGTTAGGATAAAGGATCATGCTAAAGCTTCGACTGTTGTTCGTAAGAGTAATACTAGGACTTATACACCTCCTGAGCAAATTAATGTTGAACCTAGTATTGCTATGGTTAAAGATCCCTTGGATGAGGACTTAGATGGGCATGTTATTTCTTTCTTGGGTGAGACTGCTAATATTGCTAGACCTGATACTAAGACACGTAGACCTGTCGTAGGCATGTCTGTTATTTCTGTTAAAATAGGAGATCATTGTTATCATGGCTTATGTGATATGGGTGCTAGTGCTAGTGCAATACCTTATGATCTTTATAAAGAAATTATGTACGACATTGCACCCGTTGAATTAGAAGACATTGATGTTACTATTAAGCTTGCTAATAGGGATACCATTAAACCTATTGGGATTGTTAGAGATGTTGAAGTTTTGTGTGGGAAGGTTAAATACCCTGCTGATTTTCTTGTTCTTAATTCTTGTTCTTGGATCTCTAATCTTTCTCCACATTATGTCAACACAAAATTTCAGTGGAGAAAGATGCCAAACCAGTTAGAGATCCTCAAAGACGATTAAGTCCCAAGATGAAGGAAGTGGTAAGAAAGGAGATACTAAAGCTCCTTGAGGTAGGTATTATTTATCCCGTTGCTGATAGTGAATGGGTAAGCCCTGTCCATTGTGTTCCTAAAAAGGGAGGTATTACTGTTGTTCCTAATGATAAAGATGAATTGATCCCACAAAGAATTATTACAGGTTATAGGATGGTAATCGATTTCCGTAAGTTAAATAAAGCTACTAAGAAAGATCATTACCCTTTACCTTTTATTGATCAAATGATAGAAAGGCTATCAAAACACACACATTTCTGCTTTCTAGATGGTTATTCTGGTTTCTCTCAGATACCTGTGTCAGCGAAGGATCAATCTAAAACTACTTTTACTGGCCCTTTTGGTACTTTTGCTTATAGACATATGCCTTTTGGTTTATGTAATGCACCTGCCACCTTTCAAAGATGCATGATGGCTATATTCTCTGATTTTTGTGAAAAGATTTGTGAGGTATTCATGGATGACTTCTCAGTCCGGATCCTCTTTTGATGATTGTTTGAGCAACCTTGATCGAGTTTTGCAGAGATGCGAAGACACTAGTCTCGTCCTGAATTGGGAAAAGTGTCACTTTATGGTTAATGAAGGCATTGTCTTGGGGCACAAGATCTCCGAGAGAGGTATTGAAGTTGATAAAGCCAAGGTTGATGCTATTGAAAAGATGCCATGTCCCAAGGACATAAAAGGTATAAGAAGTTTCCTTGGTCACGCCGGTTTTTATAGGAGGTTCATTAAGGACTTTTCTAAAATCTCTAGGCCTCTGACTAATTTATTGCAAAAAGATATTCCTTTTGTCTTTGATGATGATTGTGTAGAAGCATTTGAAACACTTAAGAAAGCTTTGATCACTGCACCTATTGTTCAGTCACCTGATTGGAATTTACCTTTTGAAATTATGTGCGATGCTAGTGATTATGCTGTAGGTGCTGTTCTAGGGCAAAGAGTCGATAAGAAATTGAATGTTATCCAGTATGCTAGTAAGACTCTTGATACTGCCCAGAGAAATTATGCTACAACTGAAAAAGAGGTCTTAGCAGTTGTGTTTGCATGTGATAAGTTTAGGCCTTATATTGTTGATTCCAAAGTTACTATTCACACTGATCATGCTGCTATTAAATATCTTATGGAAAAGAAAGATGCTAAGCCTAGACTCATTAGATGGGTTCTCTTGCTCCAAGAATTTGACTTGCATATTATTGATAGAAAGGGAGCTGAGAACCCCGTTGCAGATAACTTGTCTAGGTTAGAGAATGTTCTTGATGATCCACTGCCTATTAATGATAGCTTTCCTGATGAACAATTAGCGGTCGTCAATGCTTCTCGTATTGCTCCTTGGTATGCTGATTATGCTAATTACATTGTTGCTAAATATATACCGCCTAGTTTCACATACCAGCAAAAGAAAAAGTTCTTTTATGATTTAAGACATTACTTCTGGGATGATCCACACCTTTATAAAGAAGGAGTAGATGGTGTTATTAGACATTGTGTGCCTGAGCATGAACAGGAATAGATTCTATGTAAGTGTCACTCTGAATCTTATGGAGGGCACCACGCTGGAGATAGAACTGCACACAAGGTACTACAATCTGGTTTTTATTGGCCTACTCTCTTCAAAGATGCCCGTAAGTTTGTCATATCCTGTGATGAATGTCAAAGAATAGGTAACATTAGTAGACGTCAAGAAATGCCCATGAATTATTCTCTTGTTATTGAACCGTTTGATGTTTGGGGCTTTGATTATATGGGACCTTTTCCTGCCTCTAATGGTTATACACATATTTTAGTTGCTGTTGATTACGTTACTAAGTGGGTAGAAGCTATTCCAACTAGTAGTGCTGATCATAACACTTCCGAGGTTTGGAGTCCCTAGATATCTTATGACTGATGGTGGTTCACATTTTATTCATGGTGCTTTCTGTAAGATGCTCGCTAAGTATGATGTTAATCATAGAATAACATCTCCTTATCATCCGCAGTCTAGTGGTCAAGTAGAGTTGAGCAATAGAGAGCTCAAATTAATTTTGCAAAAGACTGTGAATAGATCTAGAAAGAATTGGTCCAAAAATGATGCACTATGGGCCTATAGAACTGCATACAAAAATCCTATGGGTATGTCTCCATATAAGATGGTTTATGGAAAAGTGTGTCATTTACCTCTTGAACTTGAACATAAGGCATATTGGGCTATCAAAGAGCTCAATTATGACTTCAAACTTGCCGGTGAGAAGAGGTTGTTTGATATTAGCTCACTTGATGAATGGAGAACCCAAGCATATGAGAATGCCAAGCTTTTCAAAGAAAAAGTCAAACGCTGGCATGATAAGAGGATACAAAAGTGTGAGTTTAACGTAGGAGACTATGTGTTATTATTCAACTCTCATTTAAGATTTTTTGTAGGAAAACTTCTCTCAAAATGGGAAGGTCCCTACGTTATCGAGGAGGTCTATCGTTCTGGTGCTATAAAAATCAACAACTTCGAAGGCACGAATCCAAGGGTGGTAAATGGTCAAAGAATTAAACACTATATCTCAGGTAGTCCTATCAATGTTGAAACTAATATTATTGAAACCGTAACCCCCGAGGAATACATAAGGGACACTTTCCAAAACGTTCCAGACTTCGAAAAGGTATAGGTATGTGGTACGGTAAGTAAACCGACTCCAAAACAACTCTAATGGCAATTTTTATCAGTTTTGGATTATTTAAGAATTTTAGGAAGAAAGAAGTAGTCCAAAAGGGACACGAGGCCCCCACGAGAGTGGAAGGCGCCCCCCCTGTCTTGTGGGCACCTCGTGTGCCTCCCGGACTTCGTTTTCTTGCACGTTACGTATTTTGGTCGGTACAAATTCATTATATATACTCCTGAAGGTTTTGACCACCGTATCACGCAAATATCCTTTGTTTTCGTTTCGAGCTGTTCCCGTTGCAGAATAAAGCAAGATGTCGTCTCAAGATTCGGAGGGGGAGAGCTACATGGCTGACTATATCGCAAACCCAAAAGTATATGGGGATGTGGAACATTATGGCTGGACCACGGAGGAAGAAGAAGACCATGATCCAAAGGGGAAGGAGGAGACAAGCTCCGATGAAGAAGACGATCCACTACCTCAACCTGGTGATATGCATGTGGAGTTCAAGAAGTCAAGCCTCCCAAAGGTCCAATCTATCCCTCCACGTTTTCTATAGGACAGCAAGGGTCTATATAATGAAACTTCAGCTCGAGAATGAGGATCTGAGGGAAAAAAATTTTAGCCTCAGACGCAAGCTAGAGAAGAAAAATGCAACAACTCCACCTTCACCACCTCCGAGGAAATAATCACATGGGTATGGGCACTCCCCTTGGCAACTGCCAAGCTTGGGGGAGGTGCACCGGTATCGTATCACCATCACACTCCTATCTTTACCTCTTTATTTAGTTCGATCCTTTTAGTAGTATCTTGATCTAGTAGATTGAAATTTAGATATCAAGTAGTTTTTGAGTTTTGCTTTGTGATCTCTTTATGTAATCGAGTCTGGGTGCTATCTATAATAAAGATTAGTGTTGAGTCAAGGGCTTTGCTATGTTGCTATGATCTTGACAAAGTAGAAAGGATAAAAGAGTTCATATTGATCTTATGGATAGTGATAACTTCACACATGGAAAGTATGAGGCATAAAAATTGTTGAGAGTTGATGAACGTAGACTTGGTCATCGTTGCAATTAATAGGAAGTGATAAGGAAAGAGGGGTTCACATATAAATATATTATCTTGGACATCTTTTATGATTGTGAAGCACTCGTTAAGTATGACATGCTAAAAGAGTTGATGCTGGACAAGGAAGACAACGTAATGGTTTATGTTTTCCAACATCTCAGTTAAAGTATATTATCATTGACTTTCCAAACATGTTGAGCTTGCCTTTCCCTCTCATGCTAGCCAAATTCCTTGCACCAAGTAGAGATACTACTTGTGCTTCCAAATATCCTTAAACCTAGTTTTGCCATGAGAGTCCACCATACCTACCTATGGATTGAGTAAGATCCTTCAAGTAAGTTGTCATCGGTGCAAGCAATAAAAACTGCTCTCTAAATATGTATGACTTATTAGTGCAGAGAAAATAAGCTTTGTACGAACTTGTTGTGGAAGTAATAAAAGCGACGGACTGCAGAATAAAGGTCCACATACAAGGGGCAATATAAAGTGACATTCTTTTGCATTAAGATTTTGTGCATCAACCCTAAACGCGCATGACAACCTCTTCTTCCCTCTGCGAAGGGCCTATCTTTTACTTTATGTTTTTACTTTATGCTTGAGTCAAGGTGATCCTCACCTTTCCCTTTTTATTTTATCCTTTGGCAAGCTCCTCGTGTTTGAAAGATCATGATATATATATATATATCCAATTGGATGTAAGTTAGCATAGGCTATTATTGTTGACATCACCTAAAGGTGAATACGTTGGGAGGCAACACAATAAGCCCCTATCTTTCTTAGTGTCCGGCTGAAACTCTATAACCACAAGTACTGCGTGAGTGTTAGCAATTATAGGAGACTACGAGATAGTTGAGTATGTGAGCTTGCTGAAAAGCTCTATTATTGACTCTTTCTGATGTTACAACAAATTGCAATTGCTTCAATGACTGAGATTATGGTTTGTTAGTTCCTAATGAAGTTTTTGAACCATACTTGACATTGTGAATTGCTTGTTGAGCATAGGAAATCATATGACAAAATCTATTTATGTTGTTGTTATTAGAATGATCATGATGCCCTCATGTCCGTATTTTATTTTTATCGACACCTCTATATCTAAACATGTGGACATATTTTTCGATTTTGGCTTCCGCTTGAGGACAAGCGAGGTCTAAGCTTGGGGGAGTTGATACGTCCATTTTGCATCATGCTTTTATATCAATATTTATTGCATTATGGGATGTTATTACACATTATATCTCAATACTTATGGCTATTCTCTCTTATTGTACAAGGTTTACCATGAAGAGGGGGAATGCCGGCAGCTGGAATTCTGGCTGGAAAAGGAGCAAACGTTGGAAACCTATTCTGCGCAGCTCCAAAAGTCCTGAAACTCCACGAAACAACTTTTTGGATTTAATAAGAATTTCTGAGCGAAAGAAATAGGCCAGGGGGCCACACCCTGTCCAGGAGACAGGGTGCGCCCCCCCCCTATAGGGCGCGCCCCCTATCTCCTGGGCCCCCTGGTGGGCCTCCGGCGTCTATCTTCTGCTATATCATCACTTTTACCCTGAAAAAAATCATGGGCAAGCTTACGGGACGAAACTCCACCGCCACGAGGCGGAACCTTGGCGGAATCAATCTAGGGCTCTGGCGGAGCTGTTCTGCCAGGGACACTTCCCTCCAGGAGGGGGAAATCATCACCA
>NC_041383.1:154779228-154810878 GCF_002162155.2 Triticum dicoccoides | reverse complement strand
ATCTTGTATCAAAACCACAAATTGGTACCTATGGGTTGCTAGTAGTGTTGATTACTCCTTGTAGTTGATGCTAATTGGTTTACTTGGTGGAAGATCATATGTTCAGATCCTTTATGCATATTATTACTCCTCTGATTATGAACATGAATATGCTTTGTGAGTAGTTACGTTTGTTCCTGAGGACATGGGTGAAGTCTTGCTATTAGTAGTCATGTGAATTTGGTATTCGTTCGATATTTTGATGAGATGTATGTTGTCTTTTCCTCGAGTGGTGTTATGTGAACGTCGACTACATGACACTTCACCATTATTTGGGCCTAGAGGAAGGCATGGGGAAGTAATAAGTAGATGATGGGTTGCTAGAGTGACAGAAGCTTAAACCCTAGTTTATGTGTTGCTTCGTTAGGGGCTGATATGGATCCATACGCTTAATGTTGTGGTTAGGTTTACCTTAATACTTCTTTTTGTAGTTGCGGATGCTTGCAATAGGGGTTAATCATAAGTGGGATGCTTGTCCAAGTTAGGGCAGTACCCAAGTACCGGTCCACCCACATATCAAATTATCAAAGTACCGAACGCGAATCATATGAACGTGATGAAAACTAGCTTGACGATAATTCCCAATGTGTCCTCGGGAGCTCCTTTATTATTATTAGAATTTGTCCAGGCTTATCCTTCGCTACATAAAGGATTGGGCCACCTTGCTGCACTTTACTTACTTTATTTACTTGTTGCGCGTTACTATTTATCTTATCACAAAACTATCTATTACCTACAATTTCAGTGCTTGCAGAGAAAACCTGACTGAAAACCGCTTATCATTTTCTTCTGCTCCTCGTTGGGTTCGACACTCTTACTTATCAAAAGGACTATGATAGATCCCCTACACTTGTGGGTCATCATGTGTCTATGTGAATAAGCAGGTGCTGCTGCTTGCCGCTGCTGCCCGTACAGCAGAGGTCGCCGGACTTGAACGAGACCTGAAGTAGGCCGAAGAGGAGCTCGGCCTCACGAAGAGGCAGCTCGAAGAGAACAAAGGTAAGTGATACCCCGTTCACGTATCATATAGAGGAGAGAAAAATTGGTGACGCTAACAAAAAGCGTCATGATTTTTTAATAGGGGCCACGACCGAAATGGCAGCCCTGAGGAAAGCACTTCCGAGGCCGAAGACAAGGTGGCCATGGAGCGTATTGAGCGTGAAAAGCAAGATGCTAGGGTGGGCGAGGTACAACAAGAGCTCTAGGAGTTTGGTAAGAAGTTCGAGTCCTTGGAGCGTGACTCCAAGACGAAAGAGTCTGAGCTTGCGAAGGCCCTTCAGAGCGTGAAAGACGCCAGTGCCGAAGACCAAAAGGCCCAGCAGGAAATCCAGGCGGCCAAGAAGATAGCGGCAGGTAAGGCATTCATTATGCAAAGCAAGCATGTGGAGGATACATTTCTTTTACTCACCCGAATTCGGAGCTCTCCATGGGCATTCGCAGATCTGCCACGCAACATATCGGATGCCACGGAGTTCTACCATTCCGAGGAGGGGAGCTCGACGGAGAAGCTGTTCTGGTCCCAGTATGCTGGAGCCGAACACCCAATGCCTCTGAGTGACCAACTGAAGCAATTGGTTGAGCTTCAGAGGGCGGCCGGAGTGGCCATCAAGGACTTCATAGTCCGGATGTGGACTGGTGAGCCCCTGCCCGACAGCTACTTCGGCCTTATAAAGCGGATGGTAAATGCCTGTCCACGGCTCGAAGTTATCAAGCAATCCGTTTGCATTGAGGGTGCCCGCCGGGCCTTTGCCCGTGCGAAGATGCATTGGACCAAGCTGGATGCAGAGAAGCTGGTGAAGGATGGACCGCCGGAGGGCAAGGCGCATCGCTACCCCGAGAAATATTATGATGGCGTTATGAAAGGCGCTCGCCTCGTGGCTGATGAATGTACCAAGGACGTGATCTTTGAGTGAATGTACTCATGTTGTCTTTGTAATATGAAAACTAGTTCGTTTGCGCTATATGGCGCTTTGTTGATTTAAAATATTACCTTCTGTGCGGCTATTTATAAATGTCTGAAAGTAGGCCAGTCGTTGGCTTCTGCCCCCATGTAACTAGTACTGGGGTGTTCATGGAAATCCCAAACACTCTTTATCCAAATTTTTGGTCCTTGAAGGAGGTGTTCGGCACAGCGAACAAGGCAAACGGACTATGTGGCTTTATAACTCTCACTTAGCCATAGAAGTCTACAATTTTAAATTTTGGTGAAGCCCCTAGAACTCGAAAAACCGAATTGGGGCGCTATACACGCCTAAATCGGACAAGGCTGATTCCTCACCTGAAGCGGAAAAAATCTTTAAGGATTTAAGACCTCTCGAACAGCGACCAGCTCTCGCCGCATCATGACAGTCAGTTTTTGGCTTTCTCTACTAAGGTGCTCATCCGGAAGAACCGGGACACAATCGCAGTAGTTCTCCCTGCGCTACCTTAGCTGATATAATGGAACGTAAGCTACCAAAACAAGGGAGCCGGGCAAACCCAACTATTGACCCAAGACATGATTCGGAGTTGATGCATATAATGCTATAAGTTCGGGGTGCCGCACTATCGAAAGTGTTCGGACTTATCTTGCCGTATTATGGGGCACCATAAGAAGCCCCTGGCAAACTGAACGTACCAAAGTGTACGGATTCAATATTAAATAAACATTTATAGGAAAAATGTGAAGATAGGAATAATAAGATGATGCTATATATTGTTTCCCATTATGAAGTAATACATCCGAGCGTATGTGTACAATTAATGCGTTAAGCAGAAGCAAATAGGACTATTTGACATGTCCTATCCAAGGGCGGGCCGCATGTGGGTATGCAAAACAGGTATAACGATCATTGACAGATACCACCTAGGTATTCCCTTTGTGCACAAAGCCTTTTGCCTCCTTGGTTTTCCCTCCTGTGATAAGTCCGATGATCCGGCTCTCTAAAGAGGCTGCCCGAAAGTAGGGTCCTGAAATAGAAAGAAGGTTATTAAAGTATGTTGCGGTTGAACCTCACTGTTGACCGCATCACCATTGCGCCTCCGCCTATGCCCATGGTATTTTTAGTGCGTAATTGTGTACGCGCGGCACAAATGCTGCCTGAATGGGGCTAGGGCGGAGGCCGGACTGCTAGTCGCACTCTTGGCGTGCCTGGCGATCCTGTTGCAGGGTACTCCGGACTCGCTTGACGGTGTTCGGGGTTGTTGTCGCCAGATTGGTGGTTTGCCGGAGAAGGCTGCTTTGTACTTCTGCCGCGAGGGTCGCAGTGTGCTCTTCTGTACGGAGAGAGCGATCTGTGTTTCCATTGACTGTTATAACCCCGCGAGGTCCTGGCATCTTCAGCTTGAGGTATGCATAGTGTGGTACCGCATTGAATCGAGCAAATGCGGTTCGTCCGAGCAGTGCATGATAGCCACTACGGAAGGGGACGATATCAAAGATTAACTCCTTGCTTCGGAAGTTATCCGGGGATCCAAAGACCACTTCCAGTGTTATGGAGCCTGTACAACGGGCCTCTACTCTTGGAATTACAACTTTGAAGGTGGTTTTGGTGGGCTTGATCCTCGAAGGATCAATGCCCATTTTGCGCACTGTGTCCTGGTAAAGCAGGTTCAGGCTACTGCCACCGTCCATAAGGACTCGCGTAAGGTGGAATCCGTTGATGATTGGGTCAAGGACCAATGCGGCGAAACCGCCATGATGGATGCTGGTAGGGTGGTCCCTATGATCAAAAGTGATCGGACAAGCTGACCATGGGTTGAACTTTGGGGCGACTGGCTCCATCGCATAGACGTCCCTTAGTGCTCGCTTTCGTTCCCGTTTTGGGAATGTGGGTGGCATAGATCATGTTTACCATTTTCACCTGAGGAGGAAATTTCTTCTGTCCCCCAGTGTTTGGACGCCGGGGCTCCTCGTCATCGTCGCTGTGCAGCCCCTTGTCCTTGTTTTCGGCATTTATCTTGCCGGCATGTTTGAACACCCAGCAATCTCTGTTAGTGTGGTTGGCTGGCTTATCAGGGGTGCCGTGAATTTGGCACGAGCGATCAAGTATGCGGTCCAGACTAGACGATCCCTGATTGTTTCTTTTGAACGGCTTTTTCCGCTGACCGGATTTTGAGCCACTGAATCCAGCATTGACCGCCGTGTCTTCAGTGTTGTCGCCATTGTTTTGACGCTTATGTCTGTTGCACCGTGGCTTGCCGTTATTGTCGCAGACATCTGAAGTGCCGGAGTATATTGGCGCGGTGCTACTGCGAGCCAACCAGCTGTCCTCGCTCGTGCAAAAGCGGGTCAGGAGTGTCGTGAGGGCCGCCATGGACTTCGGTTTTTCTTGGCCGAGGTGTCGGGCGAGTCACTCGTCGCGGATATTATGCTTAAAGGCTGCCAAGGCTTCGGCATCCGGACAATCGACGATTTGGTTCTTTTTAGTTAGGAACCGAGTCCAGAATTTCCTGGCTGACTTTCCGGGCTGTTGGGTAATGTGACTCAAGTCATCAGCATCCAGTGGTCACACGTAAGTGCCCTGGAAGTTGTCGAGGAACGTGTCCTCCAGGTTTTCCCAACTGCCGATGGAATTTGCCGGCAGGCTATTTAGCCAGTGCCGGGCTGGTCCTTCGAGTTTAAGGGGAAGATACTTGATGGCATGTAGATCATCACCGTGGGCCATGTGAATGTGGAGAAGGACATCTTCAATCCATACCGCGGGGTCTATTGTGCCATCATACGATTCGATGTTTACGGGTTTAAACCCTTTTGGGAATTCGTGATCCATCACTTCGTCAGTGAAGCAGAGGGGGTGTGCGGCGCCTCTATGCCGGGCTATGTTGCTACGTAGTTCGAATAAGTCTAGTCGGCTATGTTCGGCCCGGCCGGACTTGTTGATAGTGTATCCGGCATGACGATCATCGTCACGTGTTGGGGCGCGCCCCCGTGATCCGTAGATCGATCTTGGCTGTCCTTCCTTGTTTTCCAGTATGTCTTGCAGGTCGTGCCTATTGCCCTGGGCCGTAGTGTATTGGCGTGGGGGTGCGGGCTGGTATTCGGGCAGATACGCCGTTTTATCCCGGCCACTAGGTGGCCGGTCAGCCTCGTCCAGTGTGGGCCTTACGGCCTCCTCCTCAAGTTGAGGTAGCAACTTGTGTTTTGGGTAACCTTTGGGGTGGCGCTCGAGTCCGTATTCCTCGGCTGCCAGGACCTCGGTCCATCTATCTATGAGCAGATCTTGATCAGCTTGGAGCTGCTGCTGCTTCTTTTTCAGGCTTCTTGTAGTGGCCATAAGCCTGCGCTTAAAGCGCTCCTGCTCTACGGGATCCTCAGGCACGCCGAATTCATCGTCGCCGAGGCTCACCTCGTCTTCGGAGGGGGGCATGTAGTTGTCTTCCTCCAAGTATCCGTCCGTCGCCTGTACGTATGGGCTAACCTGCCCGTCTTCCTGTTCGACCTGCTTGAAGGCAGGCTGATCGGGATTGTATTCATCTTCGGCACCATCCGGATTGTTTTTTTCTCCTGTGCTGGTATTGCTGTGGCGGGGCTTGGAGCAGCGCCGATGACGCCCAAGCTTTGATTTATTCCTTGAGGGGTTATCCTCCATTGCCTCATCGCCATTGGTTTCGCTCGGAGTGTCCACCATATATATATCATACGAGGAGGTGGCCGTCCAGCACCCCATGGGTGGTGGTTCCTGTTCTTCTCCTACATCGTCGTCCACACCGTCGATGTCTTCAGAGTCGAAGTCGAGCACATCGGTCAAATCATCGACAGTGGCAATGAAGTGGGTGGTGGGTGGGAAATGAATTTCCTCGTCTCCTTCCCCACTCAAGGCGGACATAGTTCGTCCAAGAGTCTCCTGACAAAGAGAGAGGCTTTAATGAATTCAGCATGTCGGCGAGTGCTGGAAGATATCCACGGCGGTGAACTCCATTATCGGAGCCCAACCAGATTCGGCGGGCTCGGGGGCGCGCGGTCTGGAACCTACAGCCGGATACAAGTCCGGGGGTCCAGTGACATAGACTTCCTTGCGGATGGAGTCCGTGTTCGGCTCTACCACCTATGAGTATGCGGCCTCCGGGGCGGGGTCCATCCACCCGTCCTCGAACGACGCAATCTGCCTCGGATTTAGGTCCGGAGCTCCTGCAGGTGCGCTATCCCGAGTATTGTCTGACAGCAGGTCTAGGCCGTGCTCGTCGTGATTGTTCGGCGCTCCTAGCGTAGACCCGAATCCGTCGAAGATCAAGTCTCTACGGACATCGGCCGTGTAGTTCAAGTTTCCGAACCTGACCTGATGGCCAGGGGCGTAGCTGTCGATCTGCTCCAGATGGCCAAGAGAATTGGCCCGCAGTGCGAAGCCGCTGAACACGAAGATCTGTCTGGGGAGAAAAGTCTCACCTTGGACCGTGTTGTTGTTGATGATTGAAGGAGCCATCGAGCCTTACAGCGACGACACAGAGGAACTCTTAATGAAAGCTCCAATGTCGGTGTCAAAACCAGCGGATCTCGGGTAGGGGGTCCCGATCTGTGCGTCTAAGGCTAATGGTAACAGGAGGCAGGGGACACGATGTTTTACCCCAGGTTTGGGCCCTCTCGATGGAGGTAAAACCCTACTTCCTGCTTGATTGATCTTGATGATATGAGTATTATAAGATTTGATCTACCACGAGATCGTATAGGCTAAACCCTAGAAGCTTTCCTATGATGATTATGATCGTTCTTGTCCTACGGACTAAACCCTCTGGTTTATACAGACACTGGAGGAGGCTAGGGTTACACAGAGTCGGTTACAAAGAAGGAGATGTAACATCCGAATCACCAAGCTTGTCTTCCACGCAAAGGAGAGTCCCATCCGGACACGGGACAAAGTCTTGAGTCTTGTATCTTCACGGTCCAACAGTCCGGCCAAAGTATATAGTCCGGCTGTCTGGATACCCCCTAATCCAGGACTCCCTCAGCCTGCATCTAGAGTATTAAGTTCATAAAGAACAGAGTAACGCATTAAGCAAGATGACATGATGTAGAGGGATAAACTCAAGCAATATAACATAAATCCCATCTTTTTATCCTCGATGGCAACAATAAAATACGTGCCTTGCTGCCCCTGCTGTCACTGGGTAAGGACACCGCAAGATTGAACCCAAAGCTAAGCACTTCTCCCATGGCAAGAAAGATCAATCTAGTAGAACAAACCAAATTGATAATTTGAAGAGACTTGCAAAGATAACTCAATCATACATAAAAGAATTCAGAGGAGATTCAAATATTTCTCATAGATAAACTTGATCATAAACCCACAATTCATCGAATCTCGACAAACACACCGCAAAAAGAGTTTACATCGAATAGATCTCCACAAGAGAGGGGGAGAACATTGTATTGAGATCCAAAAAGAGAGAAGAACCCATCTAGCTAATAACTATGGACCCGAAAGTCTGTGGTAAACTACTCACAACTCATCGGAGGGCTATGGTGTTGATGTAGAAGCCCTCCGTGGTCGATTCCCCCTCCGGCGAAGGCTCCAAGATGGGATCTCGCGGATACAGAAGGTTACGGTGGTGGAAATTGTGTTTCATTGGCTCCTTGGATGTTTTCGGGGTACGTAGGCTTATATAGGAGGAAGAAGTACGTCGGTGGCCGCCCGAGGGGCCCACGAGATAGGGGGCGCGCCCTGTAGGGGTGGGCGCGCCCTCCTATCTCATGGCCGCCTCGGCTGCTTCTTGACTTGCACTCCAAGTCCTCTGGATCACGTTCGTTCCAAAAATCACGCTCCCAAAGGTTTCATTCCGTTTGGACTCCGTTTGATATTCCTTTTCTTCGAAATACTGAAATAGGCAAAAAAACAGCAATACGGGCTGGGCCTCCAGTTAGTAGGTTAGTCCCAAAAATGATATAAATGTGTAAAATAAAGCCCATAAACATCCAAAAGTGGTAATATAATAGCATGGAACAATCAAAAATTATAGATACGTTGGAGACGTATCAAGCATCCCCAAGCTTAATTCCTACTCATCCTCGAGTAGGTAAATGGTAAAAAAAGAATTTTTGACATGGAATGCTAGCTAGCATAATTCTCAATGTAATTTTATTTATTGTGGCATGAATGTTCAGATCCAAATGATTCAAAATAAAAGTTCATATTGATAAAAGAAATAGTAACACTTCAAGCATACTAATCAAAGTAATCATGTCTTCTCAAAATAACATGGCAAAAGAAAGTTCATCCCTACAAAATCATATAGTTAGGTTGTGCTTCATTTTCGTCACACAAAGATGTTCCCAACTTCTATACCCCCGATGACAAGCCAAGCAATTGTTTCATATTTAAATAAACTCAAACTTTTTCAACCTTCATGCAATACATGAGCGTGAGCCATGGATATAGCACTATGGGTGGAATAGAATATGATGATGGAGATTGTGTGGAGAAGACAAAAAGGAGAAAGTCTCACATTGACGAGGATAATCAACGGGCTATGGAGATGCCCATCAATTGATGTCAACATGAGGAGTATGGATTGCCATGCAATGGATGCACTAGAGCTATAAATAAATGCTCAACAAAAGAAAACTAGTGGGTGTGCATCCAACTTGCTTGCTCACGAAGACCTAGGGCATTTGAGGAAGCCCATCGTAGGAATATACAAGCCAAGTTCTATAATGAAAAATTCCCACTAGTATGAAAAAGACAACCTATGAGACTCACTATATGAAAAACATGGTGCTACTTTGAAGCACAATATATGAGACTCACTACATGAAGAACAAGGTGCTACTTTGAAGCACAAGTGTGGAAAAAGAAATAGTAACATTGCCCCTTTTATTTATTTTGTTTTTTCTCTTTTTTTCTTTTCCTTTTTTTGGGCCTTTCTTTCTTTTTCTTCTTTTGGCCTTTCTTCTTTTTTTTCTTTTTGGACAATGCTCTAATAATGATGATCATTACACTTTTATTGATTACAACATGTGAATTACAACTCGAAACTAGAACAAGACATGACTCTATATGAATGCCTCCGGCGGTGTACCGGGATGGTGCAATGAATCAAGAGTGACATGTATGAAAATTATGCATGGTGGCTTTGCCACAAATACGATGTCAACTACATGATCATGCAATGGCAATATGACAAAAGTAAAGTATGCCATGATGATGAATGGAACGGTGGAAAGTTGCATGGCAATATATTTTGGAATGGCTATGGAAATGCTATAATAGGTAGGTATGGTGGCTGTTTTGAGGAATATATAAGGAGGTTTATGTGTGATAGAGCGTATCGTATCACGGGGTTTGGATGCACCGGTGAAGTTTGCACCAACTCTCAAGGTGAGAAAGGGCAATGCACGGTACCAAAGAGGCTAGCAATGGTGGAAAGGTAAGAGTGCGTATAATCCATGGACTCAACATTAATCAAAAGAACTCATATACTTATTGCAAACATTTAGAAGTCATGAAAAATCAAGCATTAGGCGCATGCTCCTAGGAGGGTAGATTGGTAGGAAAAGACCATCGCTCGTCCCCGACCGCCACTCATAATGATGCACAAGCCAGGTACACTTCATGTTTCAAATTTGTTACACAACTTTAACCATACGTGCATGCTACGGGACTTGCTAACTTCAACACAAGCATTCTTTAAATTCATAATCACTCAACTAGCATGACTTTAATATCACAACCTCCATATCTCAAAACAATTATCAAGTATCAAATTGATCATAGCATCCAATTCACTTCCTATGATAGTTTTTATTATACCCAACTTGGATGCCTACCATTCTAGGACCAATTTTATAACCATAGCAAATACCATGCTGCTCTAAAAGACTCTCAAAATAATATAAGTGAAGCATGACAGACTAGCAATTTCTACAAAAGTAAGCCACCGCCGTGCTCTAAAAGATATAAGTGAAGCACTAGAGCAAAAACTATCAAGCTCAAAAGATATAAGTGAAGCACATAGAATATTCTAGCAAATTCTAACCAAGTAGGCTTCTCCCAAAAGGTGTGTACATAAAGGATGATTGTGGTAAACTAAAAAGCAAAGACTAATATAATACACGACGCTCCAAGCAAAACACATATCATGTGGCGAATAAAAATATAGCTCCAAGTAAAGTTACCAATGAACGAAGATGAAAGAGGGGATGCCTTCCCGGGGCATCCCCAAGCTTAGGCTTTTGGCTATTCTTAAATATCTTGGGGTGCCATGGGCATCCCCAAGCTTAGGCTTTTGCCACTCCTTATTCCATAGTCCATCAAAGCTTTACCTAAAACTTGAAAACTTCACAACACAAAACTCAACAGGAAATCTTATAAGCTCCGTTAGTGAAAGAAAAGAAACCACCACATAAGGTACTATAATGAACTCATTATTTATTTATTTTGGTGTTAAACCTACTGTATTCCAACTTCTCTATGGTTTATAAACTATTTTACTAGCCATAGATGCATCAAAATAAGCAAACAACAACGAAAAACAGAATCTGTCAAAAACAGAACAGCCTGTAGCAATCTGTAACTAACGCAAACTTCTGGAACTTTAAAAATCCTACCAAAATAGGAATTCCTAGAAAATTTGTCTATTGATCAGCAGCAAAAATAATCAACGCAAAATCACGTTTCTGTGATTTAACAAAACTAAATTCGTGCGTGCAAAGATTCTGTTTTTCAGCAGAATCAAATCAATTATCATCATAGGTTATCCTATAGGTTCTACTTGGCACAAACACTAATGAAAAGATAAAAACACATCTAAACAGAAGATAGAATCAAAATTTATTACTAAATAGGAACAAAAACAAAAAACACAAATAAAATTGGGTTGCCTCCCAACTAGCGCTATAGTTTTAACGCCCCTAGCTAGGCATAAAAGCGAAGATAGATCTAAGTATTGCCATCTTTAATTTTCAGTTTTTTAGCGGAGTCATGCTCGAATCCAGGAGGTTCTTTATGTTTCCCTTCATACTTGGAAATTTTTAGATCTAAAGAATCCAACCGCTTATTGCAAAGAGTAATCAACATATTCATGCGGTGAAGATTTCCGCTAACACTTTTAAGAGGCTCAACAGACTTTTGTAAAAAAATTGTTACTTCACAAATCTTTCCAAACACTTGTGTTTCTTCCTGGGTAGGATGTGGTCCTCCCTTTTGAGGTAGTTTTCCCATTATTCCCTCTATAATTTATGAGCAATACTAGGGTCAATTTCAATAAAATTTCCCTTGGCAATGCAATCAAGAGTTGTGTATGCGTCATATTTAACCCAACATAAAAATTGCGAAGAAGAATTCTAAAGTTCACCTCAAGGGTGCATTTGCGATAAGATTCCATCGTCCTATACCAAGCATCTTTTAAGTTTTCTCCTTGCCTTTGCTTGAAGTGAAGAACTTCAAACTCGGGAGACATAGGAGCGGATATGGAACTAGACATAACGCGAGCAAACAAAAGACAAGCGAAAAAGAGAGGAGAAGATTGGGAAAGAGAGGGCGAATAAAATGGCAAGGGTGAAGTGGGGGAGAGGAAAACGAGAGACAAATGGCAAATAATGTAAATGCGAGGGAGATGAGTTTGTGATGGGTACTTGGTATGTCTTGACTTGAGCGAAGACCTCCCCGGCAACGGCGCCAGAAATCCTTCTTGCAACGTCTTGAGCCTGCGTTGGTTTTCCTTGAAGAGGAAAGGGTGATGCAGCAATAGTAGCGTAAGTATTTCCATCAGTTTTTGAGAACCAAGGTATCAATCTAGTAGGAGGCTCCTTAAAAGTCCCACACACCTACACAAACAAACAAAGAACTCGCAACCAACGCAATAAAGGGGTTGTCAATCCCTTCACGGCCACTTGCGAAAGTGAGATCTGATAGAGATAGAATGATAAGATAAATATATTTTTGGTATTTTATAATATAGATGCAAAAAGTAAAGATGCAAATAAAATTAGATTGAAAGCTTATAAAAAGATAGACCCAGGGGCCATAGGTTTCACTAGTGGCTTCTCTCAAGATAGCATAAGTATTACGGTGGGTGAACAAATTACTGTCGAGCAATTGATAGAAAAGCGAATAATTATGATCTAGGCATGATCATGTATATAGGCATCACGTTCGCAACAAGTAGACCGACTCCTGCCTGCATCTACTACTATTACTCCACACATCGACCGACTCCTGCCTGCATCTAGACTATTAAGTTCATAAAGAACAGAGTAACACATTAAGCAAGATGACATGATGTAGAGGGATAAACTCAAGCAATATGATATAAACCCCATCTTTTTATCCTGGATGGCAACAATACAATACGTGCCTTGCTGACCCTGCTGTCATTGGGTAAGGACACCGCAAGATTGAACCCAAAGCTAAGCACTTCTCCCATGGCAAGAAAGATCAATCTAGTAGGCCAAACCAAACTGATAATTCGAAGAGACTTGCAAAGATAACTCAATCATACATAAAAGAATTCAGAGGAGATTCAAATATTTCTCATAGATAAACTTGATCATAAACCCACAATTCATCAGATCTCGACAAACACACCGCAAAAAGAGTTTACATCGAATAGATCTCCACAAGAGAGGGGGAGAACATTGTATTGAGATCCAAAAAGAGAGAAGAAGCCATCTAGCTAATAACTATGGACCCGAAGGTCTTTGGTAAACTACTCACAACTCATCACAGGGGCTATGGTGTTGATGTAGAAGCCCTCCGTGGTCGATTCCCCCTTCGGCGGAGCGCCGGCGAAGGCTCCAAGATGGGATCTCATGGATACAGAAGGTTACGGTGGTGGAAATTGTGTTTCATTGGATCCCTGGATGTTTTCGGGGTACGTAGGCTTATATAGGAGGAAGAAGTACGTCGGTGGCTGCCCGAGGGGCCCACGAGACAGGGGGCGCGCCCTGTAGGGGCGGGCGCGCCCTCCAATCTCGTGGCCGCCTTGGCTGCTTCTTGACTTGCACTCCAAGTCCTCTAGATCACGTTCGTTCCAAAAATTACACTCCCGAAGGTTTCATTCCGTTTGGACTCCGTTTGGTATTCCTTTTCTTCGAAATACTGAAATAGGCAAAAAAACAGCAATACGGGCTGGGCCTTCGGTTAGTAGGTTAGTCCCAAAAATGATATAAATGTGTAAAATAAAGCCCATAAACATCCAAAAGGGGTAATATAATAGCATGGAACAATCAAAAATTGTAGATACGTTGGAGACATATCAGATACCACGCTCTTTTAGGGCGAGATGCATTCACTTGCCTGGAAACACAAATCGGCAAAACAATTGAGGCATACGTAGACGACGTGGTCATCAAAACCAGACACGTCGAGTCTTTAATAGACGACCTGAGGCTTACGTTCGACAATCTCCAAACATATGACATCAAGCTCAACCCGGAAAAATGCGTTTTCGGTGTCCGTACCGGAAAGCTCCTGGGCTTCATCGTTTCCAGTAGAGGACTCGAAGCAAATTCGGCTAAAATCCAAGCTCTGTCATAGTTGGCTACCCCAACAGACCTCAAGCAAATCCAGAAGTTAACTGGATGTGTGGCTGCCTTAAGCCGCTTTATCTCCCAATTGGGAGAAAAGGCACTACCTCTCTATCGGCTTCTTCAACGCACCGAACACTTCGAGTGGACGGAGGTGGTATGGCCGGACTGGAAGAAATAAAGGCCCTCTTGGCTAGCAATCCAATCCTAGCCGCACCAAACATCAGCGAACCCATGCTGCTATATATAGTTGCAACACACCAAGTTGTAAGCGCAGTGCTCGTCGTCGAACGAGAGGAGGACGGACATAAGTTCCCGCTTCAAAATCCGGTATACTATGTATCCACTATCCTCACTCCATGCAAGTCACGGTACCCACATTATCAAAAGATAGCATACACGGTCTTCATGGCATCCCGGAAACTACGACACTACTTTCAAGAGTGTTCAATCACGGTGGCCTCCGAAGTACCACTTAACGATATAATAAATAACTGCGATGCCACGGGCCGGATTGCTAAGTGGACTATTGAGCTCCTCCCGTTTGACATCATATACAAACCACGACGAGCCATTAAGTCGCAAGTACTGGCTGACTTCGTCGCCGAATGGACAGAAGCCGAACTCCCTAAAGAGTACGGCGCGTACTCCAATTGGATCATGCACTTTGACGGCTCTAAGATGCTGGCTGGTCTGGGAGCAGGCGTTGTCCTGACATCCCCCACCGGAGATACAGTCCAATACGTACTACAAATACTATACACAAACTCCAACAATGCAGCCGAATACGAGGCTCTATTGCACGGTCTTCTGATGATGGTCTCCATGGGCATTCAACGCCTAGAGGTGCGAGGGGATTTGAACCTCGCAATATCTCAAATAAATGGAGACTTTGACACCAAGGACCCGAAAATGGAGGCTTACCGCAATGCCGTCCTCAAAATGTCAGCTCGGTTCGAGGGGCTCGAATTCCATCATGTGGTCCGAGAAAACAATCAAGCGGCGGATATCCTTGCCCGCATCGGTGCTAAACGCGACCCTGTCTCGTCTAATATCTTCTTGGAAAGGCTTTTCAAGCCGTCCGTGGTGTGGCAAGGGGAGACCGGCAATACTAGTCCGGATACGACCACAACCCCAGATCCCGAACACACTGACATAATCGGAGGCTCCGCCACCGAAATAACACCTTCGGCCCACGTGATCATGGCTGTCATCGCCCCGTGGACAGAACCCTTCTTAGCGTACCTAAATAGGCAAGAACTCCTCGAGGACCAAAACGAGGCACGTTGCATTGTGCGGTGCTCTAAATCCTACAAGGTCCATGAGGGAGAGCTTTATAAGAAAAGCGCGACCAGAGTGCTCCAAAGGTGCATGTCCGAAGAGGAAGGGCGGCAGCTCTTGGCCGAAATTCATGCTGGACTCGGCGGCCACCACGCCGCAGCTCGGGCCCTTGTAAGCAAGGCCTTCCGTACAGGTTTCTACTGGCTGACAGCCCGAGCAGACGCACAGGACCTCGTCCAACATTGCGTCGGTTGCTAGCTTTTTGCAAATCAAAGCCATATGCCACCTACCGCTCTCCAAACAATCCCCATAACTTGGCCCTTTGCGGTCTGGGGGCTTGATATGGTTGGACCCCTTAAAGGAGGAAGCCATAAGAAAAAAATACTTGTTGGTCATGGTGGATAAATTCACCAAATGGATAGAAGCCAAACCAGTTAAAACGGCCAAATCCGAACCAGTGATAGACTTCATATCAGGGGTCGTACACCGTTACGGTGTCCCCCAGAGCAATATCACCGATAATGGATCCAACTTCACAGCCGACAAGGTGAAAACTTGGTGCGGCAACATGGGCATTAAGCTCGATTACGCCTCCATCTATCACCCCCAAACAAACGGTCAAGTCGAACGAGCAAATGATCTTATTATGAGCGGCATCAAACCCAGACTAGTGCGATCCTTGAAGGAATCAGATACGCACCGGGTCAAGGAGCTCGACTCCGTACTATGGGGGCTGCGGACCACGCCGAATCGCACTACCGGATACACACTATTTTTTATGGTGTACGACACAGAGGCGGTATTGCCCTGCAATATCATTCATGACTCACCTTGAGTGCGCATGTACAAAGAGAGAGAGAAGCCAAGCTTGATCGGCAGGACAGTTTAGATGCCCTGGAGGAGGAGCGCGACGTCGCAAAAGCCCGTTCCGCATTCTATCAACAACATGCTCGAAGGTATCAAAGCAGAGAAGTACGTGCCAAAACTTATAATGTTGGCGAACTCGTTCTACGCCTGCCGGAGAAGAAAAAGGACAAGCTCAAGCCCAAGTGGGAGGGTCCCTTCATCATTGATAAATTTCTCACCGGAGGAGCATACCGTCTGCGTGATGCATCTGATAATCGACTCGAGCCAAACCCATGGAACGCGGCCAGACTCCAAAGATTCTATGCCTAGTGCCGAACTCTGTGTTCGTCTCCTTACCTCCGCCTTTCTTTTTTAAGTTATATCCTCTTTCTCTCTCTCTTTCTTTTTTATGGCCTTAAAGGCTTCAAGTGTGCCTTGACTACACAATCTTGACGCGCTACGCGCGCTCATTATACCTGGGGGCTTCTTATACAGAAGCTTAATATAATTATCTCCCGGGCTTTATGCCCACTACATATGTGTCATTTTTCCATACGTACTTTTTTCGCCATTATATGCATTGATATGACTTAAGTTTTGGCCAAGCTGGGTTGCCTGGCTCGTGTGTTTATGCCCTACGTTCCCATTAGTTCGGCTAGGGCATAAGGGGAGCACCTCTGCGATTGTTACTGTCGGGTCAGTCGGACGTGTACCTCAGACTGGGTGAAGCCGAAAGCTAGCGTTCTTAAGGGAATATTCGATCGGTTAACAAAAGATGTTTCTTACCTATTTACAGTATAAACCCCCAGATGTTTCATATCTTGCGTCTCTGTTCACAGTTCGGACATGCACATTAATGCATGGGTACTCAGGGAAAAGAACCCTTAACAGAACTATTCTCCCTGGAAGATGTTTCTTACTATCCATGTAATATAACATAACTAGTTGGGTACTTGTCTGTTCAAGCACTTATGACCCCTATGTCTGGTTTCCATGCGTATCCCGGTTTACATAACTAAGCGGGTATTCAGATACACTCCGGACTGTCGGGTCCGGAGGTTGAAGCGAAAAGGTCCGCCATGACAAATGACTTACAATCCGGCTAGGGACAAAACATGTCATTTTAAGTACACAGTCACTTACACTGACTAAATTCTTCTTCTATACCATCCAACAGGTTGTCTAGCCTACAACCCTATTGGGAATACTTTGCGGCTAATCCTACCTGGTCATATACCAGACTAGCGGGGATCTCTTTCCCATCTGACCCTACAGGTCCAACCTCGGCCATGTGATTCGGGTCAACCTTGGTGTACCGCGTCTTCACCATGGCCCAAGCTTCCCTCGCACCTTGTCAGCAGGCCGATATCTTCCATAATCGGAAGCGCCGCCGCGCTCCCTTGAGCATCTCTACAAGCTCCCCCATGCCTCCTGGCAGGGAGGCGGATGGCCACAAGGCCAGGGCAATACCCTGCATCACCTGCCGAACTTGTTCGTGCAGTTGTGAGAGCTCTTGCAGAAGATCGCCTGCGGATCCGGGAATCTCCTCTTCGGGACGACCAGTCAGCATACCTACAGACATAACTCTGTTAGCCCGTTTCTTCGCCGAACTGTATAAAGGTTTGTTCGAGCACTTACTAAAAATGTCGCGTCGAAGCCTCTTATTCTGCTTCACGGAGTCAGCAAGCTGGGCCCGAACATCTTTTAATTCAACGCCCAGCCGGGTATTGGCATCTTGGAGATCGTTTTTCTCCCGCCTAACCCGTGTAAGCACATGCTCGCCAGCCTCTAGCTATCGTTTAGCTTGTTGCTCATCCTCTTGTACGATCCCCGGATTCCCTCCGGGATTATCTGCACAATCTATTGTTAGATTCACAAGCATGCCGAATACTAACTGGTACACGTAATTACATTCTTTTTGAGACAAGTATTAACAGATGAGGCCTTCTTAGATTCCTCCATTCCGGCAACTACGGCCCTTAGCTGGGCTTTGCACTCCTCCAGCTCTTGGGACAAATGAGTGTTCTTCTCTGTAAGAACCTATGCATACAATGATCCTTAAATCAGTTGTGCCAACTGTTTCAAGTCTCAGGGGCTACTAATATACATAATTATCAGATTTTTCTTACCTGTATATCCTTTAAATACTGGTCCATGGCTCTAGCAAGACCACCTTGAGCAGCTCGGATGTACGCGTCTCCGGAGTTGAAGGCATTGAACGCCTTGTCATGGAATTATCACGTCAAATGTCCTCATGAAAGGACTTAGTCGTGGAGCCATCGCAACGGGTTAGCTTGAAGGGGTTAAACTGGACAAGGGACACGGGAATTTATACTAGTTCAGCCCCTTCGATGAAGGTAAAAGCCTACATCTAGTTGTGATGGGATTGATTGGGTTTCGATGATCAGGGATCGAAACATGCTTGCCTGAGTCTCGAGTTGTTGTCTGTTGTCCCTGAACCGCCGCCGGGTCGTCCCTTTATATACACAGGTTGACGCCCGGCCGGTCTACAGAGCCCTGAGGCCGACTCATACAAAGTGTCCGGCTCGGTCTCTCCTTTCCTAACTTACATTACAAGTTTACATAGTCATGGCGGTTTACCATTATGGGCCCTAATTCGGTCTTGGGCTTCGGGCTTCTAGGCCTCCTGTAAAACGCCATCTTTGGGGTCTTCATGGGCTTCAACATAGTTGAGGGTGAACCGGGCCCTCCTGGCCGGTTTACGCTCAGTAGCTATATCCTCAACATTAGGCCCCAGATTGATTTGAATTTGTTCATGTCAATCTTCAATACTTCAAAGATATCTTGTAGGCATCTTCTGGTATTTTCGTGAACCGCCGTATTGTCTCCTCCTGTAACTTTTGTAAACCGCCGTGACGTCATCTTCCGAACACAGCAACGGTCCATCATGACATCATCTCTGCATAAAAATATTAAAAAGATTCCCTTCTCTTAATGGTTATCCCGAAAATTGAGGCGACAGGCGCACCCATTCAGCCATTTCAGGCTCCTTGATTCTCGCGTCTGCCGTTTTACTCCTTCCTCTATAAATAACGCCCGAGGGCCCTTCTCTCTTTTCCCCTTCTGCACCTTCTTCTTCCTCGCGACGCCCAAGCTCTGAAGCTCCGCCGCCGTCCGCAACCTTCGAGGACTGCATCGACAAAGGCCGCTGCATCAACCTGAAATGGACCAGAAACTCATCGCCCTCCTCCGCAGCAGATCTGCAGTGGTAAGCTTCCTCTTTCCTTCATCTTTAGATCTGTTTCTAGGGTTTGAGAGCACCTCTGTACAGTTCTTCATCCTTCTTCTTTGTTCTTCCTCCTGCCGCGATAGTTTTGATTTAATAACAGTGTAGATCTCAAGTGGTAGTTACTCCGCATCCGTTTTTAGTGCTAGCAGATCGTCCTTGTTCCTCTGTAGAGTACACGGCCTTCCCTGTTCTACTTAGCACTTTTAGAGTTCACAGAAAAAATTGCTTTACAGATGTGTGGTAGATCCAAGTAAACTTGATCATGGTGTGAAACCTGTTTCTGTCAACACTTAGCAGAAATTTTGAATTCTAGCCCTTCTGCCTACGGGCAGTTTAATATTTGATAGTCAATCCGCCATATGTCATTAGCCCTCTCTTAAACCGCCAATTGAACCCTGCACAATATTTTTCTCCGGTTTAACACTGAATTGTACACCTTAAGCCGTAAGTTGTAAAACCGGCACTTTTTCTTTCAGTTCCCTTCTTCCGGAATGTCGAAACAATTCGCTGCTTGCAATTGGGTTCCGTCCCGGATCACGGAGACACAAATCAATGGTTATGTCACCACCGGTGCTTTATCCTCAAAAAGGGCTCTCCACTGGCGAGTTCTGGAATTGGAATGCCCGCCTGAACCTCAAGAAGGAGAGGTAATTGTCTTTATGCAACACTTAGACCGGGGATTCAGTCCGCCCGGATCAAAAAAATTTCGAGATGTCCTTGCAAGCTTCCAACTCCATCTGCAAGATATTGGTCCGAACTCTGTGTCAAACATATGCAATTTTCAAGTTTTCTGCGAAGTCTATCTTCAAGAAGAACCAACTGTGGAGCTGTTCCGGGACTTTTTCCATTTGAACCGCCGTACGGAATTCTCAAATGGTCCCAACATAGAGCTTGGCGGCGTTTCAATTTAGAAACGAAAAGAAGTGGACTTCCCTCATGCCAAACATCATAGCCATCCGAAAGATTGGAATCAGACCTGGTTTTACTGTCGGAACACTGCCCCTGATGGAGAAAATCCCTTGTTGGGTTATCGCCCTCACCGGCCTAGCAATAGCCACCCATTACCTTCACGCCTAACCGCCGCAGAACGGAAGAATTATGCACCTCAACTCGCCAAGCTCAGGGCTTTGATGGCCAACGGTTTAACTGGTATTGATCTTGTTCGCTGCTAGGTTTCTTGGGGCATTTTACCTTTAAGCGGCCGCCTCGGATTGATGCATGAGTACACTGGTGATGTCAAAGACCCTCAACGATATCATGAAATAGTAATGACTGATCTTGAAGTCACTGAATCGGTGAAGAAAATGCTTGATGAATCGATCTCCGCATGCAGCCAAACCGGTTTGGCTCCATTTTGCGCCTCCAACAAACCGCGAGCGGTAAAGTTCATCTAAATACTTTACTGATTTGCTTCTGTATTGACTGTGTGCTAACCTTTCCTTGTCTTAATTTCAGGCTAATAGATCCTTTTGGAAATGGACTAAACCGGCCCGGGCTCCTCGTGCAAAGACCAAGGCCACCAAGAAAGCTGGCAAGAGGAAAACCGCCGAGTCTTATGACCCGCCAGAGGATGAGGAATCAGACGCTGAGGTAGAACTTGACTCACTTGGTTCCTTTTTCGTTCATCTTATTGACAATGGCTATTCCCAGGATGATGCGGAGGCCAGCCATGCAGAACATGTTGAGGTAATCCTTCTTTCTTCCGATTCAGATCTTGTGCCGGTTCAAAGAATTCGCTGCATAGTCCGGAAAGTAAAACAATCTCACCCCCTTGCTCATTTGGATCCAAAATTTTCCTTGAAGACACAGCAAGTTGAAGAACGTCGCACAACCCGGCATAGCGATCAATAAATCACGTCGTCCGGTTTAGCTGATACGCCAACCCGGAAACGTCGTCCAGAGGTGACTTGCTCTCCTGAAAAATGTTACCCTTTGAAAGGTTTCTTCCTCTACCCTCTCAATCCGTCTGACCCGAATTACCAGGCTTCTTCCAATTCGTCTAGCGGTTCATCAACCACTCAGCTGCCCCCTCTCAAAGTCGTCGCTGGGTAAGTATATTGCCCCTTAATTTGTTTCTTTTATTTGCCGGTTTACCATATTCTAACCTTTGATGTTGTAGCGCCAAGGCTCGATTGAGTAAGAAAGCCAAGACCAACGACCCAACTGTGGATGTTGATCCGGTGAAGACTCCAGAGCATCATGGTGAAGATCCTGAAGCTGCTATAGATAGCTCTGCTGGGCAAAACCAAGATGCTGATGCCAACCCGCCAGAGGTTGAACTGAATGTAGAGGTTGATACTTCACATCCTCCTGCTCCTCCAAGTCCAACAGTTGAACAGCGGGGCTCAACTGCTGATCCGCCAAGCCCAACCAACAAACCGCCAAGCCCTGCGACCAAAGCGCCAAGTCCTGTTCAGAATATTGATTCCTCCAGTCCGGCCAAAGATGATGACGTTGTAGTTACGGGCACTTCATATAACGCCCCTGGTAATCCGGTTGTTCTATCAAAGCACACTACCAAGGATGAATTTGTCGCTATAAGCAAGGGGAAGGGGAAGACTGATTTGTCTGCTTATGTCGATCTCTCTGCTCAAGACCTTCACTCCGGCTTCTTGAACCGGCTTTACACAAGCCGTGATTATGAAGTCGGTTTAGTAAATCTGATGAAGGAGCGCTATGAGGTAAATTTGCTCCTTGCTCTGTACCTTCATTGCATTGTAGCCCCCAAGGGCCGGTTTGTCTTGTGAAAGCCAAACCGGGACTTTGTATACTGAACTTTATGAAATTTCCTTGTATATGTCTGATCAAACACTCATTAGCCCCCAAGTGCCATGATTAAAACTTGTATTAGTCCTTGGACTTCAACAATCATCATAAAAATGATCCACATTAGCCCCCAAGTGCCAAGTGTATAACTGGTTATATGCTTGGGACTTTAACAAAGGAATTGACATGCTCTATTATTGTTGCAGAGTGAGATAAACCAACAAGTCTCTCAAACTGCTGACCTTCAAGAAAATCTGAAATAAAAACAAGCAGAAACCACCAAGGCCAAGGATGAGCTGAAAACCGCCTTAACCACCATGGAGCAGCTCAAAGAATGGTTTAAGTCTGAGTAGGCCAACTGGGATACCGAAAAGGCCGGATTGCTGAAGCGGGCGGAAAACGCTGAGGCGGCTCTTGAACCGGTGACGGAAGAACTTTCTGGATTAAAGCGCCAAATCAATGCCATGACCTCTTCAATATTTGGTAAGCACTGGTTGCTAAGGTTTTATGACTATTTCACGTTGAAATTTCACCTGTTTAACATGAATTTCCTGAACCGATATAGGTAGTCACATTGCTCATCTAGGTTCTGATATGCGGAAGAAACTCAAGGCTGCATATACGCTGGTTGAACAGCTATATACCGGTGCCCAACGAGTTATATGTGCCACTTGTTATGACAATGCGGCACCAAGACTAATCAAGGACACGCTGGACCGGCTTTCGATGACGCCAGCACAAATAGAAGAGCTGAAGCGATCCGCTGCTCGGGCTGGCACTTTACTAGCGCTGACTCGAGCCAAGGCATGGATAGCTAATCTTGATCCGGTTGATATAGCCAAGGCCTTCCCCAGTGCACAAGAAAACGGCGAAGTATTTGACAATGACGCTCTCAGACAGGTGACAAGGGAGATGCGTCCTCTGGCGAGTCAGCTGGCAGATGAGGCTAACCTAATGGTTCACCGATCCTTCTATGATGCAAACAACAGACGGGTTGAAGCTGTGATTCCTGAAGTGCAGAACCTTATTCCACCAATCCATAAGCACACTTACGCCCCTGACGTTGATCCGGCTGAGCTTATAAGTGAAGAGGCTATCTTTCAGGCTTTAACCCAGATTGAATGGACCACCAATGACTTCCAGCCATTGGATGGGGAGGAGGAGGCTGAACCGACGCCAGATGACCCATCTACCTCACATCAACCCGGCAATGAAGCTTAATCCGTCAAGGTAGTTGATATGTCAAAAGATGTCCGTTTTAAAACAATTCCATATTTTGGGCCTCTGAGTGCCTTGTAATAGGGTAGCAAAAACTTATTGTGATCTACTGCCATCGCACAGGAGGAGATACTTTGTGTGATCCGCCGTATCAATGTTAATTTTGATTCAGGCATCCTAATATGCAACTCATGTGTGCACATAAAAAGACAAGGGTCCTGGCGGTTTACCGCGGACGGGTCATAATGCCCAAAAACAGGTCGGATTGATAATCAAACCGTAAAAATATGAAATGATTCATACCTGTGATATAAGATCCCTGTGTAGTTGGCTAGTCAACTTTGATTGTAATAACGGTGAAAACCCAAACCTGAAATTCTTGTATAACTCCATCATGTATTGATGTCGTATAGTAAGTCATACCGGGTGATGATTCACGCCAGAAGATCCAAGCTGGTGACAGGTAGTCAATGCCAGGCCGGGTTAATAAACTCCGGTTTAAGAATAAGGTATGTCAACGTGTAGTTGCAAACCAAGCCGGTTTAAAGAATACCGGGCTAATAAAATGACTGACCAAGCCAAGAAAATCGGTTTAACATAAAATTCAGCAAAAACGCAAATAAAACCATGTAGTCAAGGCTTTTTGGCGGCTGCCAGGCCCAAATTCGAGGCTTTTTGTGGGCTGCCAGGCCGCTGAGTTGAACCATTTAACAAAGCCTTTTAAGATGGAGCTCCAACTAACCAATCACCGTTTTAACTTTGACAAGTGCAGGATCTCAATGAGAGTAACTGTCAAATGTTCGGAGGGCCGTGCCAGGATGACCTGGATAGTAGTGTCTTACTTGATGAAGGCAGGTTAACCCGGGGTTTTAGGTAAATATACCAGGCTTCCAAGTCGTGGGTCGATACCCAGCTACAAGGGTCCATTCAAACTCCTTAGTATTGGACCAAGGAGCCCCCAAGTAACATGATGAGCTGTGCTCATTGGGTGCCTATGTTTGAGTTGTGCATAGCATCTAGACTCTCTTTGGCCCCTTGGGTGTGAAGCTCCCAAGCTTTGTGGCGTGATAGCCGGTTTAACAGGTAGTACTCGACTTTGTCAGCTGAAGCCCCCATGTAGCTCAAAGGATATTTGAGAAAAAACAGCAGAGGTCCCGCTTTAGAGCAAGGATGCTAATTTATTTATTGATCATAATATATACATTGTCGAAATATGTACATAAAAGAGCCTATGGCTCAAGTGTAGTAAGGCCGGAGGAGAGCTATGTTCCAGGGCCGCCGGGTCTCCTCCTCAGAGTTGCGTGAGTCGTCTCAAACGTCAATGAGGTAGTATGATCCGTTGTGCAGATTCTTGCTGACCACAAAGGGTCCTTCCCAAGGCGGGGATAACTTGTGCATGTCGGTCTGATCCTGGATGAGCCGGAGCACTAAGTCACCCTCTTGAAAGGTTCTCGTCTTAACCCGGCGGCTGTGATAATGCCGTAGGTCTTGTTGATAAACCCCCGATCGAGCCAAAGCCATATCCCGCTTCTCATCTAACAGGTCCAGTGCCTCTTGGCGAGCTTGCTCGTTGTCCGCTTCAACATAATTAGCAACCCGGGGCGAATCATGACGTATATCACTTGGGAGAACCGCCTCTGCCCCATATACCATAAAGAAAGGCGTGTAGCCTGTTGATCGATTGGGGGTGGTGTTGATACTCCACAACACAGAAGGTAACTCTTCCACCCAATGTAGCGACCCGACCTCAGATGGTCAAGTCTCTGTGCTCAGGTGTCATCCCTGGATCAGTAATGCTGACACCACACAGTACTTCGAAGGATTTATAACAGAGTCGCAATCACACACTTATTACATCGAACATCTCAAACGAGAACTTATTACAATAATATGGCTTAAGGCCATCTAATGCGATAATAGCGGAAGGCTTGGAAGATAAAGTGAGTCCATCAACTCCAACGGCATAGCTGAGCTGCACGGCAACGACCTACGATCCTTACTCCTCGTCTGAAAAGTGTGCAACATAATACGTTGCAGCCTGAGAACGGGTCAGCACATGGAATATGCTGGCAACGTAACACAAAAGAGCAATAACAGAATAATGCTACCACTTCATGCATACTTGGCTGGTGGAAAGCTCTATGGTTACAATTTTGCGAAAAGCCAATTTTTCCCTACTACAAAGGAATCAGTTTTAATTTAACTATCATGGTGGTTGAAACATCATTTGAGAAGGTAACCCCAACTCAATGATCCCAATTAAAAATACTTAACAACCCAGCAAGATTAATTAAGAGTGTTGAGATACATGCGAATACTCAAGTACTAGATACTCAGAATTGTCCATAACCGGGGACACGGCTAACCATGATTAGATTGTACACTCTGTAGAGGTTTGCGCACTTTTCCCCGCAAGACTCGATCGCCTCCGTTGATTTCTCGCACTACATGGTGTTTGAGAGATGGATGACCGAGACACAATCTTTCAGAAGCATTAACTCTCTACTCCGAGCAGACCATACCAAACCTACAAACCCACTACCTGCTGATCCACCTCTTCAAGAGCTTCACGCTCAACTATGCTAGAGCCCATAATAGCTTGCGGCTGCACACGGAAGTTTCTAGCATGAATAGACTCAGTTCCCTTTGAGCCTGGGTGGCGGTCCATAGGAGAATCACACGGTAACCCCGGGATTTCCAAAAAAACAGGCAATCGCTGGATACCCCAGGTGCCTCAATCCACCCAGATGTGTATTAAAGTTGCCACCTTATGTAAACCATTAATTAACAATCTCACATCTGTCATGGATATCACTCAAACTCAATCCACGTCTACGAGCATAGCATGGCAATATAAGCATAACGTAGAAGTAACTCCCAAGGGTTTGATAATAAAACAGGACGATAGGTTCTACCTCATCAACTACTTCTCAATACCCACATGTTAAAGGCATCCTAGTCATGCAATGTTTGAGGATTAAAACTAATGCATAAAAGCTGGGTATGAAAAGAGTATGATCAATGTGTTACTTGCCTGAAGATGATTCGCACTCAAAACTCTTGATAGTTCTACTCGTCACACTCCGGTCAATCTATCGTAAGCAATCAATAGTAACCACACATAAGCAATCACTCAAAAGATCGGAAAGAACGAAGAGTACAATTCGGAGAACATCAAAACCAAGCAAATGACTCTTGCAGCATAAAACCATTCCTGACAGTACCAAAATTATGTGAATTTGGCCTTATCAGAAAGTTTAGGTCAAGAGCTTTGATTTGCAAAAAGAATCAACTAAATCGGAGTTACGAAACTCAAATTAGGATCAAACGAAGTTCAAATTCAAATCTGATCTAATTCAAATTTTAAACTTTCGAAAACATGTTTGAGTTGTTTTACTGGATGGAGGAGATCATAACAAAGAAGTGGGCGTTGGTTTCGTTGGATTTGGATAAACGGTTGAAAAGTAGTGAGCGTTTGAAGATTAGGGACTAATCTGTGAAGAAACTAATTACATATGGGTCCCTGGCAGAAAACTAAAATAAAAGAAAAAGACTAATTAGCGAACGCTCATTAACAGACCTAAAGAACGGAAACCGTTCGCTACAGAAGTCTAAATGACGAACATTCGTTAAATAAACGAAACCTAAATAAAATCAATCTAAAAGAATAAAACCAAATACTAAAGAAAAACCGGGGAGGGTTTTATAGCGGTTATACCAGGTCGGCGGTTCGGGGCGGTTTACGGCGAAAACCGACGGCGGCGGTTTTTGGCGATCTCCGGCGGGATCTGCGGCGACGGCGGGGTGGGGCGGTGGCTACGTGGCACGGGAAGGCGGCGCGGGGCAGCGAAGATAGAGGCGGCGGCGGCGCGAGGCGAGAGGCGGTGGGGTGCGGTGCGGCGGCGGCCGGAGCAAGAGGCGGTGGCGGCGATCTGCAAGGGCGGCGGCGGCGACGCGAGAGGAGAGGAGAGACGGGGCCCGGGGCGCCGGATTATATAGAGGGGAGGGGCGGCGTGAGGCTTGGAGGAGGGGGCAGCGCAAGGCGGCGGCGGGGCGTGGCCCGGTCGGATACGGGGTGCGGCGGCGGCGGTCGCCGTGCGGGAGGCGGAGATGATGCGGCTGGGCTGGGCCTGGCTGGCTAGCTGGGCCGGCCCAGTCGGAGGAGGGAGTTTTTTTTTTAACAAATTTTCAGGAAATAAAATAGAAACAAAAATTATGAAAAAAATACTATAGGCAAATAATATATCAAAATTTTCAGAAAATGATTTCCTACAAGTTGAACATTTTTGTCAAGTCAAATAAAATCTAGAAAATTCAAATAATTCAAAGAGTGCTACTGCCCTGCTAAAATCCAATAAAAATCATTTTAAAATACCAACATGATTTCAAATTAATTTCTCTCCAATTTTCTGATGTAGGGAATCATGTTACCCTATTTTCTATATATTTTATGTTTGGAGAAAAATAATTTGAATAAAACCCAAATAACTCCAAATTGAAAAATAAATTCAAAAGGACTTTGAATTTAATTCTTTTAAAACTCCCAACTCATATTTCATATAATTTGAAGAAGTCATTTTATCTTCGCTCGTGAAAATCATTGAGTTGCATAAAGTTCCTGGGTTGGAAATATTTTCCAATTGAAATTCAAATATTTTCAACACCCCTTGTCATTTAAATAAATGGAAGAAGTCATGTCATCTTCTCTCCAGGGTTTTGTGGTGAAAAGAATTTGAATTCACGGAGATCAAAATGCAAAACGAAAGTTTTGGGAAAGTCCTTTTATTCCCTCTCATTTAACTTTCAAAAAGTTTCGAATTTCACTCACTTTCAGTCAATCAATCAAACAATCAATCAAAACTATCTATTTATTATAACATTCCAAAATTTAGAATTTTGGGATGTTACAAACCTACCACCCTTAAAATGAATCTCGTCCTCGAGATTCGGAGAGGCTAGAAAGAAATAGGTTAGGTTTGGGGTCTTCTCAAAAATCCATCGATCGTCTCCGGGGTCTCGGGTGCTACCACCCTTAGAAACATCGTTACAGTTCCATCAATACTCATAAACTCCGTCCTTATTGTTGACGGGGCCGGTCTTCTCAAATTCTCGGGAAATTCCTTCTCTGGGCTCTTCCGGTAGTGGCATAACCTTTACAGCAATTCTTCTGTCCTTTCATCTTGGTACGGTTATTCCATGACTGGGTCTTCTTAGCTGACGGGTCTGGCGCCAATACTAAACAAATATCGATATCTCATGGTGGTCAACAATTTATGGGTTCTCCTGCAGAAAACGGGTCTAGGTTGAACCTCACCGTATATCCTACGATTGGCAAAAGCTGCCTTGTACAAGGGAAAAATTCTTATACCATTCTACGGTTTAAACAAGGTTTTGATCGTCGTCTCTCTACTATAGGTAAGTCACTCAGATTTACCATCCCATATAGCAAGGCGAATAATAAGAGTAATTCGGTATGGTGATCAATCCATCCCGCACCCAAATCATTTCCTTGTATACAGTTTAGCAAATCTCGCATTCTAACACTCGGTCATCCTCACAAGCATTGCAGAATTTCTCTTGTCGATGAACCAAGTTCGGATAAATCCATTGATTCTGCAAGCCAAACAAACATCTATCGTTCCTTAACAACTCTCGGGTTTTGCGTTACTCCTATAAGATCGTCTATCGATAAAATCGTAACTTCTTCCAGGGTTTTTCCTTCAGCAAGAATGTGCTTGCTTCTTGGCAGGTCCTGGGGCCTGTGGGTTATGGCCCATCTCATCACTTGTAAACCTTGAACTCATCCTCTGGGCAACTGATCGTTATTACAACATCCAACTTCCTGGCATTCTTAAATCCATCCAATTGTACTGTCTTTCTTCCTTCAATTGGCACCAAACTAAGACGTGATTACTCAGACTCATCATGGAATTTCCATTGATCCATATTTCCAACATCATACCTCCTTTATATCCAATAGTAATTCATCTTTTCATCCTCGTGGGATGTCCCACATACCGAGATAACAACTTATACTTATGAAGTCCATACTCCACTTCGTGGAACATCATTATTCTTTTCAGGGGTCAAATCTCCTCACATGGGTACTGCCACCCTTAAAATGCTCCAATCTCATCCATAGACCATATTTCTCATATCCTCGAAAATGGTCAAAATCTTTCTTCATAGAGTAACACCTCATAAAATCCAAAACAGTACCAGCGATTATAACTTTATTTATTCTCCAATTACTACAAGCTCATGTATTTCCATTACATGCCTCAACTCAACATCTCAACACAGAAGAGATGTTCTCACTACTACTACTACATTTACATTGCTGCTAACTCACATATTTAGCACAAGTCTCCTTCTTCTTGGGACAATCCCTGGCAAAGTGCCATGCTTCATTACAACGAAAACATAACACTTCTGACAAGTCTCGAGGTTTCCTCATGATCACATAGCCTCCTTGGGTCCTCGGCTTCCTTTTTGGGCAAGTGTTGATGTAGTGCCCTGACTCCTTGCATTTGTAACAGGTGACATGACTCAGGTCCTTCCTGGAATCCAATCTATTCCTCTTCCTGGACTTTTCCTTTCCAATCAGGGCTTCTATTTCCTGTGGGTCATACTCTACTTCCTCTGTCAGGAATTCTACTAGATCTCCATTCAGACAATCTTGGGAGATGTGTCCTTCTTCTCCACATGAATAGCATGACTTGGGGCGGGCTTTAATTTTGTTTCCTTTGTGTGTGTCCTTGACATCTTCCTTCATCACAGGTTCTTCTAACATCTCCATGAGGGCTCCTTTCATTTCTTCTTTCTTCTGCTGGATGGTTCTTTGTACCATAGGGTAAATGTGACACTAAGCAGGGTAGTGGGTAGTTCCTTCACACCAGAAACAAGTAATCTGCCTAGTTGGGCATTCTTCAGCTGGGTGACTTCCTTCACAATTAGGGCATTCATCCTTGTGTTCCTTATGGGTGTGTCCTATTTCTCCACAGAGCTTGCATGCACAAGGTTTCTTCATATCCTTTCCCGAAGATGTGATTCTATATGGGTAGTTGTGGATCGATTGACTAAAGTAGCTCACTTCATCCCGGTGAAAACAACGTATACAAGTGCAACATTGGCCAAGATATATATGACCAGGATCGTATGTTTACATGGAGTTCCGAGGAGCATCGTATCAGATAGAGGAACCCAGTTTACTTCAAAGTTTTGGCATCAGCTACACCAGACTTTGGGAACCCGATTGGAATTCAGTACCGCTTTTCACCCGCAGACAGATGGGCAGACAGAGGGAGTCAATCAGATTCTGGAGGACATGTTGAGAGCCTGTGCGCTAGATTATGGATCTAGTTGGGATGACAATTTGCCATACGCAGAGTTTTCTTATAACAACAACTACCAGGCCAGTTTGAAGATGGCACCATTCGAAGCTCTGTATGGACGCAGATGTAGGACACCTTTGATGTGGGATGAGGTAGGAGATCATCAGTTGTTTGGACCAGATTTGATCAAAGAATCAGAGGTGAAGGTTAAACTGATCAGAGACAGACTAAAGATTGCTCAGTCCAGACAGAAGAGTTACGCAGATTCAAAACGCAAGGAAGTAACCTATGAGATTGGAGATAGAGCTTATCTACGAGTATCACCCTTGAGGGGAGTAAAACGTTTTGGAGTTAAGGGAAAGTTAGCCCCGAGATTTGTAGGACCGTATCGTATTTTGGAACGGATGAGAGAAGTTGCCTACAAGCTGGAGTTACCTGAAGGATTGTCAGGAGTTCACAATGTGTTCCACGTATCACAGCTGAAGAAGTGCCATGCTGAGATGGCCGATATACCGTTAAATGATACAGTACCTTTGGAGGCGATTCAGCTGGATAATAATCTGACCTATGAGGAAAAGCCAGTAAAGATTCTTGAGTTTGATAACCGAGTCACTCGCAACAAGGTGATCAAGTTTTGCAAAGTTCAGTGGAGTCATCATACTGAGGAGGAAGCCACCTGGGAGCGAGAAGAGGATATTCGCAAGGACCATCCGCACCTATTTTCTAGCCAACCCGAATCTCGAGGGCGAGATTAATCTTAAGGGGGTAGGTTTGTAACATCCCAAATTTCCAATTTAGCATGTTATACATAGGTCATCCATGCATATCATATTTTATTGCTTTCCGTTTGCAATCCTCGAGATCCTAAGCAACTCAAGGACCTTCGGAGAGAGTTGGGGATTTTCTAATTTTCATATTTGAATTTTTGTCAAATAGTGAAGACGAGGATTTGATTTTAATTATTTTCTCTCCAGAAAATATTTCATTTTAAAATAATAAATGAGGGGAGATAATATGACTTCTCCAAAACAATTGAAATATCGGAGGAAAAATGTTGAAATCATTTTTGGATTTTATTTGAGTTTATTCGGGATTTTTATTTGCCCTAGAAAATTTTTCATGTTTTAAAAATTGCATTTTAGGGGCCAAGAAAAGTTCATCTTGTTCTAAATATTTTATTTAGACGGAGAAAACTTGTTTTGGAATTTTTAGTTTTATTTATTTATTTTTCTAGGAATTTTTCTTCGGCGGAATGTTTTTTTTTAAAAAAACCTCGCGCCCGACTGGGCCAAAGGCCCAGCCGAGCAAGCTGGCCCAGCCGCCACCGCCGCCGCCTTCCCCGCGCGCGTCGTCGTGCGCAGCACGGACGCCGAGGGGAGTCCGAGCCGGACTCCGCCCCGGGCGCCCCCTTCCCCAAGCCGCCCCGCCCCGCCCCCTTTATAAGCCGCCGCCCCGCCGCCGCACCACCACCCCGCCAC
>NC_041383.1:154775368-154778949 GCF_002162155.2 Triticum dicoccoides | reverse complement strand
CGTCGCCGCCCGAGACGCCGCCGTCGCCCTAGCGCCCTTCCCAAGCCCCGCCGCCCCTCGCCGAGCCCCGCCGGAGCCGCCCGCCCCGCCGGACGACCTCGCCGGAGGTACCCGACCCCGCCGCCGTTTTTTTTTAAGAAAACCCTTCGGTTTTTTTAAAAAAAACCTAGTTCGTTTTTTTATATAGATCGGGTTTTTTTTGTTCGTTTTATTTACTTAGCGAACGTTCGTTCGTCCGTTCGTTCTAACGAACGTGTTCACCGTTTAGTTTCTATTAACGAATGCTCGTTCGTTTAGCCGTTTGTCATTTTTCTTTTTATCGGATTTATTCCGCAATTATTCTGATCGCGATTTCAGATCCGATATTCAAACCTGTTTATCTTTTCACTCGCTTGTCGGAATCAGGCGATTCAAGCGCCTGGAGTTTCATCTCGAAACCCTCTTTCCGAATAGTCAACTCAAACAAGGTTTTTCTTCTGTAAAATTTGACTTAGATCCAGATTAGTAAAACGGAGTTGTTTCTTTTGCCGTTTGAGTTTCGTTGCTCTGTTTGATTTGATTCTTTTTGCAAACCGGAGTTCTTAAGTTGAACTCTCCGGTCAAACTATTTTATTTGGAGTTATACTTGTGCATCTTTGATTGTTGCTTATGTATGTTATTGTTTGCTTGCGATAGAATTCCCGGAGTGCGAAGCGTGTTACTACGAGTCTCTAGGATTCACGGATCGTCAGCAAGGCAAGTAACACATTGATCATACTCTTTTCATACCCAGCTTTTATGCATTAGTTTCAATCCTCAAACATTGCATGACTAGGATGCCTTTAACATGTGGGTATTGGGAAGTAGTTGATAAGGTAGAACCTATCGTCCTATTTTATTATCAAACCCTTGGGAGTTACTTCTACGTTATGCTTATATTGACATGATATGCTCGTAGACATGGATTGGGTTTGAGTGATATCCATGACAGATGTGAGATTGTTAATTAATGGTTTACATAAGGTGGCAACTTTAATACACATCTGGGTGGATTGAGGCACCTGGGGTATCCAGTGATTGCCTGTTTTTTTGGAAATCCCGGGGTTACCGTGTGATTCTCCTATGGACCGCCACCCAAGCTCAAAGGGAACCGAGTCTATTCATGCTAGAAACTTCCGTGTGCAGCCGCAAGCTATTATGGGCTCTAGCATAGTTGAGTAAGTTGCGTGAAGCTCTTGAAGAGGTGGATCAGTAGGTAGTGGGTTTGTAGGTTTGGTATGGTCTGCCCGGAGTAGAGAGTTAATGCTTCTGAAAGACTGTGTCTTGGTCATCCGTCTCTCAAACACCATGTAGTGCGAGAAATCAACGGAGGCGATCGAGTCTTGCGGGGAAAAGTGCGCAAACCTCTACAGAGTGTACAATCTAATCATGGTTAGCCATGTCCCCGGTTATGGATCTCTGAGGTCGGGTCGCTACAAGATCTATGCTCAGGTGTCATCCCTGGATCAGTAATGCTGACACCACACAGTACTTCGAAGGATTTATAACAGAGTCACAATCACACACTTATTACATCGAACATCTCAAATGAGAACTTATTACAATAATATGGCTTAAGGCCATCTAATGCGATAACAGCGGAAGGCTTGGAAGATAAAGTGAGTCCATCAACTCCAACGGCATAGCTGAGCTGCACGGCAACTACCTACGAACCTTACTCCTCGTTTGAAAAGTCTGCAACATAATACGTTGCAGCCCGAGAACGGGTCAGCACATGGAATATGCTGGCAATGTAACACAAAAGAGCAATAACAGAATAATGCTACCACTACATGCATATTTGGCTGGTGGAAAGCTCTATGGTTGCAATTTTGTGAAAAGCCAATTTTTCCCTACTACAAAGGAATCAGTTTAATTTTAACTATCATGGTGGTTGAAACATCATTTGAGAAGGTAACCCCAACTCAATGATCCCAATTAAAATACTTAACAACCCAGCAAGATTAATTAAGAGTGTTGAGATACATGCGAATACTCAAGTACTAGATACTCAGAATTGTCCATAACCGGGAACACGGCTAACCATGATTAGATTGTACACTCTGTAGAGGTTTGCGCACTTTTCCCCGCAAGACTCGATCGCCTCTGTTGATTTCTCGCACTACATGGTGTTTGAGAGACGGATGACCGAGACACAGTCTTTCAGAAGCATTAACTCTCTACTCCGGGCAGACCATACCAAACCTACAAACCCACTACCTGTTGATCCACCTCTTCAAGAGCTTCACGCAACTTACTCAACTATGCTAGAGCCCATAATAGCTTGCGGCTGCACACGGAAGTTTCTAGCATGAATAGACTCAGTTCCCTTTGAGCCTGGGTGGCGGTCCATAGGAGAATCACACGGTAACCCCGGGATTTCCAAAAAAACAGGCAATCACTGGATACCCCAGGTGCCTCAATCCACCCAGATGTGTATTAAAGTTGCCACCTTATGTAAACCATTAATTAACAATCTCACATCTGTCATGGATATCACTGAAACCCAATCCACGTCTACGAGCATAACATGGCAATATAAGCATAATGTAGAAGTAACTCCCAAGGGTTTGATAATAAAACAGGACGATAGGTTCTACCTCATCAACTACTTCCCAATACCCACATGTTAAAGGCATCCTAGTCATGCAATGTTTGAGGATTGAAACTAATGCATAAAAGTTGGGTATGAAAAGAGTATGATCAATGTGTTACTTGCCTGCAATGTTGATGAAGATGATTTGCACTCAAAACTCTTGATAGTTCTACTCGTCACACTCCGGCCAATCTATCGTAAGCAATCAATAGTAACCACATATACGCAATCACTCAAAAGATCGGAAAGAACGAAGAGTACGATTCGGAGAACATCAAAACCAAGCAAATGACTCTTGCGGCATAAAACCATTTCTGATAGTACCAAAATTATGTGAATTTGGCCTTATCAGAAAGTTTAGGTCAAGAGCTTTGATTTGCAAAAAGAATTAACTAAATCGGAGTTACAAAACTCAAATTAGGATCAAACGAAGTTCAAATTCAAATCTGATCTAATTCAAATTTTAAACTTTCAAAAACATGTTTGAGTTGTTTTACTGGATGGAGGAGATCATAACGAAGAAGTGGGCGTTGGTTTCGTTGGATTTGGATAAACGGTTGAAAAGTAGTGAGCGTTTGAAGATTAGGGACTAATCTGTGAAGAAACTAATTACATACGGGTCCCTGGCAGAAAACTAAAATAAAAGAAAAAGACTAATTAGCGAACGCTCATTAACAGAACCTAAAGAACGGAAACCGTTCGCTACAAAAGTCTAAATGACGAACATTCGTTAAATAAATGAAACCTAAATAAAATCGATCTAAAAGAATAAAACCGAATACTAAAGAAAAATCGGGGAGGGTTTTATAGCGGTTATACCGGCTCGGCGGTTCGGGGCGGTTTACGGCGAAAACCGACGGCGGCGGTTTCCGGCGATCTCCGGCGGGATCTGCGGCGACGGCGGGGAGGGGCGGTGGCTGCGCGGCGCGGGAAGGCGGCGCGGGGAAGCGAAGATAGAGGCGGCGGC
>NC_041383.1:154727940-154775040 GCF_002162155.2 Triticum dicoccoides | reverse complement strand
GGCGCGAGGCTTGGAGGAGGGGGCAGCGCAAGGCGGCGGCGGGGCGTGTCCCGGTCGGATACGGGGTGCGGCGGCGGCGGTCGCCGTGCGGGAGGCGGAGACGATGCGGCTGGGCTGGGCCTGGCTGGCTAGCGGGGCCGGCCCAGTCGGAGGAGGGAGTTTTTTTTTAAACAATTTTTCAGGAAATAAAATAGAAACAAAAATTATGAAAAAAATACTATAGGCAAATAATATATCAAAATTTTCAAAAAATGATTTTCTACAAGTTGAACATTTTTGTCAAGTCAAATAAAATCTAGAAAAATTCAAATAACTCAAAGAGTGCTACTGCCCTGCTAAAATCCAATTAAAATCATTTTAAAATACCAACATGATTTCGAATTAATTTCTCTCCAATTTTCTGATGTAGGGAATCATGTTACCCTATTTTCTATATATTTTATTTTTGGAGAAAAATAATTTGAATAAAACCCAAATAACTCCAAATTGAAAAATAAATTCAAAAGGACTTTGAATTTAATTCTTTTAAAACTCCCAACTCATATTTCATATAATTTGAAGAAGTCATTTTATCTTCGCTCGTGAAAATCATTGAGTTGCATAAAGTTCCTGGGTTGGAAATATTTTCCAATTGAAATTCAAATATTTTCAACACCCCTTGTCATTTAAATAAATGGAAGAAGTCATGTCATATTCTCTCCAGGATTTTGTGGTGAAAAGAATTTGAATTCACGGAGATCAAAATGCAAAATGAAAGTTTTGGGAAAGTCCTTTTATTCCCTCTCATTTAACTTTCAAAAAGTTTCGAATTTCACTCACTTTCAGTCAATCAATCAAACAATCAATCAAAACTATCTATTTATTATAACATTCCAAAATTTAGAATTTTGGGATGTTACACCCAACAACCCGGCGTCCGCTTCAAGGGAATCATGAGCCGGGGTTTAAGACCCTTTAAAATTTCTTGATTAGCTCGCTCTGCTTAACCGTTGGATTGAGGGTGCGCCACAGATGCTAGGTCAAGCCGGATGTGCTCTCTTTGACAGAAATCCTCCATCTCACCTTTGGAAAGGTTGGTACCATTATCTGTGATGATACTGTGTGGAGAGCCAAACCGGAAGATAATCTTTTTGAGAAATTGAACCGCCGTAGCCGCGTCACACTTGCTAACGGCTCCGCTTCAACCCACTTGGTGAATTTATCAACTGCCACCAAAAGGTGGGTCTTCTTGTCTTGGGAACATTTAAAGGGTCCCACCATATCAAGCCCCCAAGTAGCAAAAGGCCAAGTGATAGGGATCATCCGTAGCTCCTGAGCTGGAACATGAGCTCGATGTGAATGTTTTTGACAAGCATCACATCGCTTTACCAGATCCTCCGCATTCAGCATGAGCTATCAACCAGTAAAACCCATGACGAAAAGCTTTTGCAACCAAGGACTTTGAACCGGCATGATGACCACAATCCCCTTCATGAATTTCCCGTAGGATCTCTTGGCCTTCTTCCGGAGAAACACAACGCTGAAATATGCCTGAAACGCTACAGCGGTGTAACTCGCCATTGTGAATAACCATGGACTTGGAATGCCGGACTATCTGTCGGGCCAGGACTTTGTCATTTGGTAGCTCACCCCGGCTCATATACGCCAGATATGGAACCGTCCAATCCGGCACAATGTGTAAAGCGGCCACCAACTGAGCCTCCGGATCAGGAACAGCCAAATCCTCTTCTGTGGGCAACTTAACAGACGGGTTATGCAAGATATCTAAAAAGGTATTGGGAGGTACCGGTTTACGCTGAGATCCAAGCCGGCTCAAAGCGTCTGCTGCTTCGTTTTTGCGCCGATCAATATGCTCAACCTGATACCCTTTGAAATGACCCGCCACAATATCCACCTCACACCTGTAAGCGGCCATGAGTTGATCCTTAGAATCCCAAGTACCAGAAACTTGCTGAGCCACCAGATCAGAATCTCCGAAACAACGAACTCGACTTAAGTTCATTTCTTTAGCCACGGGAGTCCATGGAGTAAACTTCACACTCAGCTGCATTGTTAGTACAAGGAAACATCAAGTGGAGGACAGCAAATTTTATCACCTCGAGGGGAAGTAAGGACAACTCTAGCCCCCGAGCCTTCCAACTGCCTGGATCCATCAAAATGAATAGTCCAGTATGTATTATCCGGTTTATCTTCTGGTGCTTGCAACTCGGTCCAGTCATTGATAAAGTCCACAAGAGCCTGAGACTTGATGGATGTTCGAGGCACATATTTTAAACCGTGTGGACCAAGCTCGATTACCCACTTTGCAACCCAGGCAGTTGCTTCCCTGTTTTGAATGATATCGCCCAAAGGAGCAGAACTAACCACCGTGATGGGATGGCCTTGAAAATATTGCTTGAGCTTTCGACTGGCCATAAAAACCCCATACACCATTTCTGCCAATGCGGATAGCATTGTTTTGACTCGATCAGAACTTCACTGATGTAGTACACAGGTCATTGAACCGCATACTCCTTCCCAGCTTCTTTACGTTCAACCACAATTGCCACACTGACCGCTCGGGCATTGGCAGCCATGTATAATAGTAGAGGTTCATGATCAACTGGGGCTACAAGAACGGGCGGTTCAACCAACTGCCGCTTTAACTCCTCAAAAGCCGCATTGGCTGCGTCACTCCAGACGAAATCATCCGTCTTCTTCAACATCTGATACAAAGGAATGGCCTTCTCACCCAGACGACTGATAAACCGGCTGAGAGCTGCAATCCGACCTGCTAGACGCTGAACATCATTGATACACTTCGGTTTAGCCAGGGATGTGATTGCCTTGATCTTTTCCGGGTTAGCCTCAATGCCCCTGTTGGACACAAGAAAACCAAGCAGTTTGCCTGCCGGAACACCAAAGACACATTTATCCGGGTTAAGCATCATCTTGTAAACCCGAAGGTTGTCAAACGTCTCCTTGAGATCAGCTATCAATGTCTCCTTTTTCCTGGATTTTACCACAATGTTATCCACATAGGCATGAACATTACGCCCAATCTGCGTGTGAAGACAATTTTGCACACAACACTGATAAGTTGCCTGAGCACTCTTGAGTCCAAAGGGCATAGAAACATAGCAGAAGGCTCCAAAGGGAGTGATGAAGGCTGTCTTCTCCTGGTCCTTAACTGCCATCTTGATCTGATGATATCCTGAGTAAGCATCCAAAAAACTCAGGCACTCACAACCCGCCGTCGCATCAATGATCTGATCAATACGCGGGAGAGCAAAGGGATCGGCCGGGAAAGCCTTGTTCAAGTCCGTGTAGTCCACACACATACGCCAAGTGCCGTTTTTCTTAAGAACCAGCATCGGATTAGCCAACCATTCGGGATGAAACACTTCAACGATAAACCCAGCAGCCAACAGCCAGGCTACCTCCTCACCAATTGCCTTGCGTGTCTCTTCATTAAAGCGACGAAGAAATTGCTTGACCGGTTTAAACTTTGGATCAATATTAAGAGTGTGCTCAGCGAGTTCCCTCGGTACACCTGGCATGTCAGAAGGCTTCCATGCAAAAATGTCCCGGTTCTCACGGATGAACTCGATGAGCGCGCTTTCCTATTTTGGATCCAGATTGGTGCTGATGCTGAACTGCTTGGACGAATCGCCAGGTATGAAGTCAACAAGCTTGGTCTCGTCAGCCGGTTTGAAATGCAGGGTTGGGTCATGCTTAGTGGTGGGCTTCTTCAGCAGGGTCATATCTACCGGATCAACATTCTCCTTATAAAACTTTAACTCCTCTGTAGCACAAACCGACTCAGCGTAAGCCGCATCACTTTCCTCGCAATCCAAAGCGATTTTTCAACTTCCATGAACCGTGATGGTTCCTTTGTGACCCGGCATCTTGAGCTGCAAGTAAATATAACAAGGCCTCACCATGAATTTCGCATAAGCCGGTCGCCCAAACAGTGCGTGATACGGGCTCTGGATTCTCACCACCTCAAAGGTCAATGTCTCAGACCGGGAATCATGTTCATCTCCAAACACAACTTCCAAAGCAATCTTACCTACTGGGTATGCCGATTTACCTGATACCACTCCATGAAAAACAGTATTGGATGGTTTAAGATTCTTATCTGTCAGCCCCATGCGGCGGAATGTCTCTTAATACAGAATATTGATGCTGCTTCCTCCATCCATGAGTACTTTGGTGAACTTATAACCTCCCACCTGAGGCGCCACCACCAGAGCTAGTTGACTCGGATTGTCAACCCGGGGCGGATGATCTTCCCTACTCCACACAATAGGCTGTTCCGACCACCGCAGATAACGTGGAACTGCCGGTTCAACCGCATTGACTGCCCTCTTGTGCAGCTTCTGATCACGCTTGCACAGACTAGTGGTGAACACATGATACTGTCCACCATTCAACTGCTTTGGGTGACTCTGGTAACCCGACTGCTGCTGATTCCCTTGATTACTCTATTGGTTATTACCACCTTGGTTGTTCTGGTTGTTATGATTATTCTGAAACCCAGAGCCTGAACCACCGCCACCATGAAAACCTGGACCTGAACCGCGCGACGGACCCTGATCATACCGGAAAAGATCAGAATTTTTGAACTCCTTCATAATGTTACAATCCTTCCAGAGATGTGTTGCAGGGGCCTCCTTGGTCCCATGCTTTGGACAGGGCTGATTCAACAAGCGCTCCAGATTCATCGCCCCACCGTGCTGGGGCGGTTTACCCTTACGACGCTGCACATTAGCATTAGCCACAAAATCTGAATCCGCTTTACGCTTACCATTATTCCCATGGCCTCCCTGGTTGTGCTGCTGCCCCTTTGCACCGCCATTCTTCTTTCCCTTCTCCAGTTTCTCATTATCAGAATCAGGATCCTTGGTATTATCAAAATCGGCATACTTTACCAAGGCTGCCATGAGGGTTCCCATGTCGCTGCAGTGGTGCTTGAGCCGTCCCAACTTCATCTTCAGTGACTTAAACCGGCAATTGTGCTCTAGTGTGATAATCGCTTGGCCAGCATTAATCCGGTCGGACGAGTGCAACACTTCTAAAACCCGGCGTGCCCAATGAGTTGTGGACTCGTTCTCTCCCTGAACACAAGCGTCCAGATCCACAATGGACATGGGCTGTTTGCACGTGTCTTTAAAATTGGCTATAAACCGGGCCTTCAACTAATCACATGACTTGATGGAATTAGCTGGTAGATTCTTCAACCAAGTACGGGTTGTTCCTTCCAACATCATTGTGAAGTACTTTGCACAAGCTGCTTCATCTACATCCAGCATCTCCATTGCCATCTCATAAGTCTCGACCCACGCCTCAGGTGGCTGATCTGCCGTGTAATTAGGCACTTTGCATGGACTCTTGAAATCCTTGGGCAGACGCACGTTACGGAGAGCCGGAATAAGGCACGACACTCCCCAGGAACTGAAAACAAGCCCGGTGCCTCTGTCAACCGACACTGCTGGCTGAACCGGGGCGGGTTGATGACGACCCAAAGCGGCGTCTCTTCGTGCCCTGCCATGATCCACCACATCTTGAGCATTGCGATGCCGCGCGCTGCTAGACACCTCCGGTTCATCCATATGCCTGCTATAACTTGGGCTCGGACGAGGGGTTGAATGGATTCTATCTCGGCTGTATGAATAAGCCTGCTGCTGCACTACGGCGGTTTGAAGAAGGTCTCTCGCCCGCCGTGTGTCAACTGCGGCTATTGGATCACCCTCCATCGGAATGGCTACCAAACGAGAGGCCGCGGCAATCATGTTATCTAGAGGGCTTAAAAAGTGACCCGGTGGTGTAGGCGCGTACTGCGGCGGGTTATCTGTCCGTCGGGGTGGCTCCGTTGCCCGTGGCTGATCCAGAGCTGTCCTAGGCGCCTCAGCCCGGTTTGCAGTTACCGGATTGCTGGGCCCAGCGCCTGGCGTCTGAAAAAGATTTAACCCTTCATAAACCGGCGGCAGACGCGACCGGTACTTCCTTCGCATTACATCCTCTGATGCGGTCCGATCCAGCATGAGCTGGTAATTCTGTGCCTGTATCCGCTATGATTGGGCATCCAAAGCGGCCCATTCTTGAGCCATCCTATTATCCTCAGCTGCTAGGTCCTCTTTAGCCTACGCTATTTGGTCCTTCAGTTTCGCTACATCCGCATTGTGCTGATCCTGCGTCTCCGGGGTGACCGTTGCGGTTAACAAGGTCGCCCAGGCGTCCATCAAGCCGGAGAGGACTTGTGCCGGCCGGCATGCCGAGGCACCTGCCGCGGCTGCTGATCCGGTATTCATTGCTGCGGTAGATGAAGACTGCAACGTGGGCTGTGTTCCGGCCATGTAAACAGCAACCCGACTTGGGGGTTCAAGGAGGTCCGGAATACTGTTGCCATCGGAATATCCTTCGAACACCCCGCTATGAATCTGGTATAAGGACTCGGTTTCGCCAGTGGATGACTCGCCGTCGGAATATACGACCGTCTCGCCCACAGACACCGGTTCAGATCCGATCCCATGGACACATCCTACGAACGCACGCTTCACGGTGGGCTTAACCCGGGCTGGACTCGCACGCTGAGCCGTCTCAACGAGGTCGGTGCAGATGTCTGGCTCAGGGCCCGGTTCGCCGATCTTGCCGATGAAGACATGAATTCCGCCGAAGGGGACCCGGTACCCGTACTCGATCGAGCCGGCCTCGGGGCCCCATCCTTCGTCGTTGATGTAGAGCTTGCCGCGACGACTTTTGGTCATCTGGCCGAGCCCGTACCCCTTAAGTCCTTCAGAGCAGCCCTTCAAGAACTCGACACCATCGTGTGATAGCCCCACGGTGGGCGCCAACTGTCGTGGAATTATCACGTTAGATGTCCTCGTGAAAGGACTTAGTCATGGAGCCATCGCAACGGGTTAGCTTGAAGGGGTTAAACCGGACAAGGGACACGGGAATTTATACTAGTTCGGCCCCTTCGATGAAGGTAAAAGCCTACATCTAGTTGTGATGGGTTGATTGGGTTTCGATGATCAGGGAGCGAAACACGCTTGCCTGAGTCTCGAGTTGTTGTTTGTTCTCCCTGAACCGCCGCCGGGTCATCCCTTTATATACACAGGTTGACGCCCGGCCGGTCTACAGAGCACCGAGGCCGACTCATACAAAGTGTCCGGCTCGGTCTCTCCTTTCCTAACTTACATTACAAGTTTACATAGTCATGGCGGTTTACCATTATGGGCCCTAATCCGGTCTTGGGCTTCGGGCTTCTAGGCCTCCTGTAAAACGCCATCTTCAGGGTCTTCATGGGCTTCAACATAGTTGAGGGTGAACCGGGCCCTCCTGGCCGGTTTACGCTCAGTAGCTATATCCTCAACACGCCTCTTCGGAGAAATTAGGGTTGCGGAGTATGGCCCGTCGACGCCTGTGATTCATGGCGCTCTCCACTTTGGAATTTGTAGCGGATATTCTATCCGCATCCTCTATAGGAGGACCGTCCGGCATTGTCCCCGCGTTAGCCTCCGCCCCTAAGTCCGGCTCTGGAGTCTGGCTGGTGGAGGCATGGCCGGCAGGCTCTCCAGACACAGTCCGGCGAGCGCTTTTTCTGCCAGGGGACCATGGACATTGTTATATTTTAAAGACGATAATCACGGAGCAGGTTTTTAATCATACCTCTGTGACGGCGTCTTGGTCCTGACCGCCTTCCTTTTAAGCCTACCCGGCTTCGGTGCCCCTTGTTGGCGAGTCACCGCGGGTTCGACACGGTGCCCCGGTGGCCTTCCCTGTAAAACGCAATACATGTGCGGTGGGTAAGGCGCAAAGAAGGGATCCTTCTCGGAAGTTAGGACTCTGGTTTTACTTACATGTGATGCAGGGAGTAGGCCAGGATAATCAGCTATGATGGCCACCAAGGCACCATCATAGCTTAACTGGTAAAACATCATGTCGACGAGCTCCACAAATATGTCTGGATCTTCTTCAAGTCCGGGGTCGAGGGCCCGGTTGGGGTCCTCTGGCTGTGGAGACGGGCTGTGGACCTCCCTCACAGCTTTTCACAGTTCCTGCTATGAATTAGCAAGGTAAATATTTGTGATGATAGAATGTGGGAATGAACAGAGTTGAGTAAAGGATAGCAGCTCACCCAGCTAGGGGGGTTGTACATGGAAAATCCATCCCATGGATTAATGCGGGTGAACTCCTCTTCTTCTCCTTTATACAAATCGGACAATATTTTTTCCAGAGCGGTGGCGGAGTCCGGACCTTTACGACCGCAGCGGGTGGCGTCGTCTTATCCATTGAAGTGCCACATGGCATTCCCCCGGTACTGGAGTGGCTGCACCCCCCGCATTATGCATATTGACATAACCTCGATTGTTGGCAATCCAGATTTGGCCAGTGTTTTTATCCTGCCCATCAGATAGAGGACCTCTCTGTTGTCTTCCTCCCGGGGGCTCTGGGGACGCCCGTTGCGGCGTTTCTTCAGTGGGGCATTGGTAAACTCAGGAAGACCCATCCGGATAGGGTCCGGAAGGGGGACGTCCTCTATATAAAACCACTCCGAAGGCCAGTCTTTGGATGTCTTCTTCGGAGTGCCGGACAGGTATCTGGTCCCGGCGATGCGCCATATTTTGGCTCCGCCCACTCGATGTATTGATCCCTCCTGATTGCGAGGGACGAGGTAGAACAGCCTCTTCCATAGCTCGAAATGAGCTTCACAGCCCAGAAATAGCTCACAAAGGGCGACATAACCTGCGATGTGCAGTATGGAAGCAAGAGTGAAGTTATGCAGCTGGAGGCCGTAGTACTCCAGGAGCCCGCAGAGGAACGGATGGATTGGAATCCGAGGCCCCTTAGCAAGTAAGGGACAAGGCATACTCGCTCCCCCTGGATGGGTTGGGGAAACTCTCTGCTTTCTCCCCGCCATCGTAAGAGGCTAGTCCGGCTCGGACGAGGACAAGATATGCAAGCGGGAGAAACCTCTAGGTCTGCAACTCCACCAATTGGCCATGGGATACAGAACACTTCTCCCAATCACCTGGCTTAGTGCTACGGGAGCGAGAGGAGGAGCTGCGGTGGCCGGCCATGATGGGATGGCTTTTTTCGGGCGTGCTCTGATGAATTCTTGCTTGGGGAAGATGGTGTGATTTGGATCCGAGGATCCCCGTCTCTTTAATAGATGATTTACTTATGTGGTCAGGGTGGTAAATGTAAGAATACCCCGACTTCTTGCATTCGCTTGACACGTGGAGACTGTCATTATTAAGGTACATAAGCCGAGGAGTGCCACATTAATGGGAAGCCGAACACTGCTTGTTACAACAGGTACTCAAGGACTTGGAGAAGAACCCGCCTTGTAATGTCGAAGACAATCTGCGCGCCGGACTCATCGTCATTGAAGCCTGGTTCAAGGGCTACTGAGGGAGTCCTGGATTAGGGGGTCCTCGGACAGCCGAACTATGTACTTATGCCGGACTGTTGGACTATGAAGATACGAGATTGAAGACTTCGTCCCGTGTCCGGGTGGGACTCTCCTTTGCATGGAAGGCAAGCTTGGCAATTCAGATGTATAGATCTCCTTCTCTGTAACCGACTCTGTGTAACCCTATCCCCCTCTGGTGTCTATATAAACCAGAGGGTTTAGTCCATAGGACAACAACAATCATAATCATAGGCTAGCTTCTAGGGTTTAGCCTCTATGATCTCGTGGTAGATCAACTCTTGTAATACTCATATCATCAAGATCAATCAAGCAGGAAGTAGGGTATTACCTCCATCAAGAGGGCCCAAACTTGGGTAAACATTGTGTCCTCCGCCTCCTGTTACCATTAGCCTTAGACGCACAGTTCGGGACCCCCTACCCGAGATCCACCGGTTTTGACACCGACACTTACTCATAAGAGAATCAAATTCATTTACCTCCTCATTAGACCCCTCACTTTCATCAATGCAATCCGTCAAGGAGGGAGTATTAATGATGGTGGTTTTGATGTTGGGGGTTACCTTGTTGGTGGCTTTAGCCATGAGGCACTTGGCGATGATGTTCTCGTTGGGTGAGTCAAAGAGGGATACCCATGGAGTCGTGGCAATGGCAACAGAGGCCATGGCCATGGCTTCACTATCTTCATCATCATCATCATCCTCATGGTATTCTTCTTGAACCACCAACCCTGTAGTTGGAGACTTCTTGGTGAAGTTGTTCTTGTTGGGGAAAGACTTGGCTTTGTCTTTTCGAATGAGCTTGCCACCATTGTCTTCCCTCTTCTCGTAGGGGCACTCCGCAACAAAATGGCTCACATTGCCACAATTGTAGCATGTTCTCACATGTTGCTTGCCCTTGAAGCTACTTGAGTTATTCTTGTTGAAGCTTGGCCTTCTGTTATTCTTGCTCCAAAATTGCCTTGAGGCAAGAGCCATGTGTTCATGATAATCATACTTAGTATCTTCGGGGTTGCTCTCATCTTCTTCCTCATCATCCTCTTCTTCCACACTAACCTTGGCCTTCAAGGCAAGGTTGGGCTTCATTGCACTTTGAGAACGTAAGACCGCATTGTCGGCGGTATTGTCCAAGATGCTCATAGCCACAAACTCATCCAACACTTCACTTGAGGACAAGATGTGCAAGTCCGGCCTTTGATGAATGACGGAGGACATGGCCTTGTGGTAAGGCATCATGGCCTTGAGGAATTTGCACTTGATCCAATTGTCATCCGTATCCTTGCTCCCATGATCTCGGAGTGAGACCATGAGAGTAGTTAGTCTCGATAGAGCTCACGAGGTTCTTCGTCTTCTTTCATTCCAAACTCATCGGCTTCATCTTGCACTACTTCATAGTTGGAGCGTTGAGTGCTTGCGCTTCCCCTGTAGAGGGAAACAACATGCCACCATGCATCTTTGGCCGTGATGAAGGGTAGGAGATGTGCAAGATCTTCGGATGGAATTGCTTCTTGGATGATGAAGAGAGCATTCTCATTGAATTGATTATCCGCGGCTTCTCTAGGGGTGAAGTTGCTTCGGTCATGCGGATAAAAACCTTCTTCAATGATTCTCCAAAGGTTAGTATTAACATGATTCAAATGACGCTTAAAGCGATAAACCCAAGAATCAAAGTCCTCATTTTTCACAATTTTAGGGGGAGGACTGGCATGATTCAAATGAGTGGAAGGAATTGGTCCACCATAAGTAAGTGGAGGTTCCACATAGGCAAAGATGACGTTGTCATTTTTACCACTAGTAGAAGGACCTTTTCACTAGTAGCTTCCCCCTAGTCGTAGTTAGCATCCGTAACCTTGTTAGTGGGATCACCCACTTTCATCGGTGCGGTAGATAGTTTAAGCCCTTCTAAGAATTTATTAAACATGCTTTCAACCTCGGTTGTCATGGAGGTTTTCAATGTGTCCAAAGCCACATTGAATTCCTCATGAGAGACCGCGGTTCCCCCATTGACCGTAGACGAGATTGGATTCACACCAGAGTGATCCTCACCACCGTTTACGGTGTCAACCATACTCTTCGAATGGCAAAGTCCTTAATAAAGAGATGAGGCTCTGATACCAATTGAAAGGATCGATATAGTTGACTAGAGGGTGGGGGTGAATAGGCAACTAACAATTTTAGCTTGTCTTTACCAACTTAAACTTTGCATCAAAGTAGGTTGTCTAGATATGCAACTAAGTGAGCAACCTATATGATGGAACAACAATAAGCACACAAGCAAGCAAGGGATAGACCACAATAAAACTTGCACAAGTAAAGGTAAGAAATAACCAAGAGTGGAACTGATGAAGACGAGGATGTGTTATCGAAGTTCCTTCCCTTTAAAGGTAAGTACACCTCCGTTGGAGCGGTGTGGAGGCACAATGCTCCCCAAGAAAGCCACTAGGGCCACCTTATTCTCCTCATGCCCTCACACAATGCGAGATGCCATGATTCCACTATTGGTGCCCTTGGAGGCGGCGACCGGACCTTTACAAACAAGGTTGGGGCAATCTCCACAACTTAATTGGAGGCTCCCAACGACACCAAGAAGCTTCACCACAATGGACTATGGCTTCAAGGTGACCTCAACCATCTAGGGTGCTCAAAGACCCAAGAGTAACAAGATTCGCAAGGGATTAGTGGGGGAATCAAATTTCTCTTGGTGGAAGTGTAGATCGGGGCCTTCGCAACCAATCCCTAGAAATCAACAAGTTTGATTGGCTAGGGAGATAGATCGGGTGAAAATGGAGCTTGGAGCAACAATGGAGCTTCGGGATAGAAGAGGCAAGTCTTCTTGGGGAAGAAGACCCCTTTATATAGTGGAGGGACACATCCAACCGTTATGCAGCCCGCAGCCTGCATCTGGGCGGTACTACCGTTGCTGGAGCGGAAGTACCGCTGCCACAGCGGTACTATTGCTGTGGCAAGCAGGCAAAAGGGCAACCAAGACTGAGGGAGAAGTAGTACACGCACTAGGGCGTTACTACCGCCGACAGGTGGTACTGCCGCCTCCTACGGCCGCTGGAAAAACAGGGGAGGGCAGCGAGCTGAGCGGCAGTGGAGCGGAAGTAGGAGTGGTACTACCGCTGAGAGGCGGTACTACCGCGCCCTACTGCCGTCCCTACTACCACCCCCTGCGTGGTCCTTTACAAAAACTGACACGAAAAAGTCAAGACCACAGCAGGGGCGGTAGTACCAGTGGCACTAACAAGCGGTACTACCGCCGATAGGCGGTACTACCACCCTGGCCGCGGTACTACCGCTTAGCACAAGGCACCCCTTGTTTTGCACAACACGAAAACTCCAACAAGCAGGAAGAAAGCATGGGTGCAAGGAGAATGTGTACGTGATGATTCCACCATACTCTTCTGAAAGGGATCCCCTCTTGATAGTACGGTTATCCCTACGACTCAGTTCCACTGAAAAGAAATGAAGAAAAATAATCCGTCTAAAGTGAAGTCCTCGAGGGGTAACAATCGCAAAGTGCCCTTATATTAGATCACCTGAAACACTTAGTGCACACAATTAGTCCGCAAACGTATTGTCATCAATCACCAAAATTACTTATAGGATAAATATGCCCTTACACCATTGAAAAAACACATCTCGACGAGGTTATACAGGATCAACTAGAGATGCTCTAAGTCATGGATCGAGGAGGTCAAATCCCGGACTCCACCGACACTAGGGCTCCCACTCCCCTTTTACGTGTTTTTCTAAGCTTGATTAGAGCTTGTATCCTGCTCAGAAGGACGAGGTCGTGACAGCTCTTTAAGACATTGTCGGATTTCGGGTTCCGGCAGACCCTTGAGGTTCGAACACTGGGGTGCGCACGGAGATTCAACCCTCTGCCGGCTCGCTCCTCGCCGAATCGCTAGGACCTAAACTACCAAACGGAACAGCACAAGAGACACAAGATTTATACTAGTTCAGGCCACCATTGTGGTGTAATACCCTACTCCAGTGTGTGGTGTGTGGATTGCCTCTTGGGCTCGATGATGAACAATATAAGGCTGAACAGCCTCGCGAGGGGCTGTTCTTGGCTGGTGCGACGAACAGCTAGGAGGAGTTCAATCGCTCTATCTACTGGTTTCTTGGTGAGGATCAGGATGTGGATCCTCTACCTTGGGGGTGGCTAGTCCTATTTATAGCCAAAGGCCCTGGGCCTCTTCCCAAATATTGAGCGGGAAGGGCGCCAACAATTGGCCATTTTGAAGGGGAACAGCGGGTACACTTATCCTGACTAAAGTTGGTCCTCGCCTGTCAAAGGCTCTGGTGGTGACGCCGGCTTGGGCTCCACAATGACTTCCTCCCGACCGTTGGGCTGGTCTTGGTCTTGTTGCACCGAAATGGACGCCTTTGTCTGATGCTCTCGCCTACACTTGCCCCCTTTGCACCAAAGAGGAAAGGAGGACACTGCGCGGGCTGGCGCCCGACTGGCGCCCTTGGTCCTCATGGCTTGCGTCATGGGCACCTCGCGAGGTACCCCGTCTTGAACTCTCCACCTCCTCATGAGCCAGCCTGACGAGGCCGTGCCTGAGGAAGCTCCTTGTCGTCCGCCCCGCGAGGCTTGGCCCCTCGCGAGGGTCTTGAGCTTGCATTGATGAAGATGGGCTGTGCTGGGCCTCCTTTGAGCCACGCCGCAGGCCGCAGGCAGGCAAGTCTGGGGACCCCCGTTCCCAGAACGCCGACAGTAGCCCCCGGGCCCACGGCACGCCCGAACTTGGCCAAGCAGAGAGGCGAAAGGGCAAGTGTGAAGCGTCGCGGGCCCTAACAGCCTACGGCCTTGGGCGCCGCGTGGCGGTTGATTGGACGTGGGCGCCTCTGCTTCCCCACGACGCATTGGTAACTGCACGGATTCGACAAGTCCTTGCATGCAAAGCGGGTCATGATTACCTGCGATCATGGAGGTCGACGGTTGGCCTTTGCTGGCTATAAGTACAGAACGGCGCGCGCCCTTCATGTCTATCCCTCTGCTTCTCCTCCTTCCGGGCCTTGCTCCGTCTTGCTGCAATGGCTCCGATCCGCCGGTTCTCCGTGGAAGAGAAGGGAAAAGCTCCCCAAGAGGATCCTGACCCTCTTCCCCCGAAGAAGCGGCCTGCCCTCAGGTGTTAGGGCGAGGGCACTCGCCAGGAAGCGTCAAGACCTTGGTGTGAGCGGCCACCACCAGGGTTCCCTCTTCCCTTGTACGCGCACATTGGCGGCTCTAAAGGAGTCGACGCCGAACGCCACGAGCGGCGCCGCCGCCGACGCCGGCGGGTCACGAAGGTGTGCATCTTCCCTCCTGGAGTCCACGCCGAGGGCTCCTGCCGAGAGTTCGTGCTTCACGCCGCCACGCCTCCTAAGTCTTGGATTCGTCTCCCCTCTTTCTTCGCCTCCGTGGTCCGGCGGGGGGAACCCCTCGGGCTTTGGCTGCAGCACGTCGGCTGCGGCACCCTCGCGACCGGGGCGGAGGTCGCGGTCGTTGCCCCGGGCGAGGTCTTCATGACTCGAGGCTGGGGCGAGGTCGCCCGGGTCTGCAGGGCGAGGGGCGCCCTCACTATCCATCTGGAGTACGACGGTGCTTCGGTGATGTCCTTCAAGGTCTTCGATGCGGAGGGTCGCCGGCTGGAGTGCTGCCCCGGGAGAGGCGGTCGGGACCCTGCTGCGGCGAGACGGAGGACGGCCGTCCGCTCCCTTGGCCGCTCCTCAGGCGACGGAGGCGCCGGAGGATCCAGCGACTCCGCCGGGCTCTTCGCGACTCCGGAGACAAGCAACGACAGCTACGAGCCCCCGAGCCTGCACCATTCTCGGAGCAGGGCGGGCTCGTCAGGCCGTCGCCGCCTCTAATCTGGATGGGGTTGGCGTCGGTGCTGGGCGGCCCACTGTTGATGATGGCGTCTGCCGTGATGCCCCCTGTAGTTAGGACTCCTTAGGATTCGCGCCTTTTGTTCCTGCGAGGAGCCAAGAATATACCCCACGGGGGCTTGTAAGATGCTTGTAGCTCCGTCTGTCAATATGATCCTTATTGTGAAGCGGTGCGAGGTGCTCATTCCGTTTTAGCTTAGTTTTCCCCTTTCAGACCTCATGAGGGCTTGATGCTCTGCGCCGACAGGTCCCAGTCCTAAGGCGGCTTCAGCCGTCGCTGGTATGCCAGGTCGCGATGCCGTGGTCAAGGCTAGGAGGTGAGCGACCCGAGGTCCGGTAAGAGCCCCTGAGTCGCGATGCTCAGGAGGTCCCCCTTAGCGCTCAAGCAGCCATCGTTCGGTGAGAAAGGAGAGCGACATTGCTAACACGGGATTGCACTTGGTGCGGGGGCGGTGCTGCGATAACCAATGCTTCCGGAGAGTGACTTATCTCGAGGGTCAGAAAAACGCTCCCAGGCGCGGCGCCGGATCCATGCCTTGGCCGACGTGCGGTTGCTTGGTGACGCTCCTTGGAGGGACCCTGCAGGCTCATCACAGAAGGAACAAGGGTTTGTCGCGACGGTCGACAGTCAGCCGTTAGTTGCCGCGAAAGGGCGTGAAAAAGCCTCGCGAGGTGCATTGGGGTACCCGTGAGCCAGCGCGGGACTCACGGGGCCCTACCTTAAGGCGGGTTGCGCCTGGCTCTGGGCCTTATCTTCGAGTGTGTTCCTGCAAATTTGGCCAGATGCCGGTGCTCTACGTCTTCGGGTCCCGGCTCTCGGGCTGGTCTCAGTCGTCGCTGGCATGCCAGGTCGCGATGCCATGGACAAGACCAGAGGGTGAGGGCCGGAGAGCCGGTAGGAGCCCTGAGTCGCGATGCTCAGGCACCCCCCCTTTAACGCGCAAGCTGGGTTAGATGACGCAACTCTACGTCCTCGGGTCCCGGCTCTCGGGCTGGTCTCAGCCGTCGCTGGCATGCCAGGTCGCGATGCCATGGACAAGACCAGAGGGTGAGGGCCGGAGAGCCGGTAGGAGCCCTGAGTCGCGATGCTCAGGCACCCCCCCCCTTTAACGCTCAAGATTCCGACACCCAGGAGAAAAAGGCACCAAATAACAAGCATGGTGGATTGAAAGCATAGCCCTAAGATACGTGCAAGAAGGATACATGCCGTTGGGACAGGCCCGAGTGGCTTGGGGATGATGCAGCCCGAGGGGCGCCCCCGACAAGTAAGCTAAGGACATGAAATAAAAGGGGTACACGCCGCAGGGACGGACCCACGCGGCCTGGGAATAATGCGGCCCTGAGGGCGCTCCCAGCTGGAAATGAAACTTGAAAGATGTCACCTGATGATGCTGAGGACGAAGGGGTGTTGGTGTAGCAGACTCGGTGGGCTGCGGGAGCCGATCCTCACGAGCCACCAGGCCCTGGGGCCTCGGGAGGCTACGGAGGCGCTGGTGGCTCCTTGCGGGCCATCTCCATCTCCGCTAGGGCTGCGGCACGCCTGACCTCTTGAGCCTCCAGGATGGCCCTCATGAGACGCTGGTGCGCAGCAGCCGCGTTTGGCAAGCCGTAAGGCATGCGCATGTAGCTGTGGGGCGGACCCTCGCAACGTCCCACTCGCGAGGGCCAGAGGCGCTCTTGAGACGCGGCTCGGTTGAGCTCCGGTATGTCGATGCAGACGCGCAGCCCACCATCCTCGCCTGGGTGGGGGGCCACGGCAGGTCGGCGACGGCTGCCTCTCATGACCCTTGACTCCTGTATCTCCTGAATGGCCTCGCTGACGAACTCCTGAGGGTTTGTCCCTCCTTGCCTTGCTCCTTCTTGAGGGAAACGTGCTTCGAAGCACGCCTCCACGTGGTGCCCAAGCGCCTCCCTCGTGACCTTGGTGAGGTCGGCGGCCCTCCAGGGGAGAGCCCCCGAGCCCTGCCTGAGGAGGGCGTCGGGCGCGCCTCCCTATGCGATGAAGGGAGGCTCCCCCTAAGCAGGCGCGGGCCCAGAGGCGCCTGCCTCCTGAGGGGCCGGGCCAGTCGTTGTCTAATTCTTCTTGGGGGCGGCCTCGGGAAGCCTTCGGCCTCCGCGGTCCGGGTCTTCCAGCAACACGGCCTGAAAGGCTCTCTCCAGGGAGCACACTGCGTCTCTCTCTTCGCAGGGCACCGTGATGACCCCGCTGCTTCCTGGCATCTTGAGGACGTTGTAGCCGTGGTGGGTTACGGCCATGAACTTGGCCAGCGCCGGGTACCCGAGGATGGCGTTGTATGGTAGGCGAATGTGGGCGACGTCGAAGTCGATGAGCTCGGTGCGGTAGTTGTCGCGTGCCCCGAAGGTGACAGGAAGGCGGACCTGCCCTATCGGGACCATGGAGCCATCGGTGACTCTGGAGAATGGCTTGGTTGGCTGAAGCTGACTGTAGGGCACTTGAAGATTGTTGAACGTTTCCACGGACAGGACGCTGAGCCCTGTCCCACCGTCGATGAGGGTCTTGGTGACTAGCACGTTGCTGAAGATTGGGGAACAAAGCATCGGGAGGACTCCGGCCATGGCCGCACACTTGAGCTGATCCACTGAGCTGAATGTGATGGCGCATGCCGACCACCTGAGAGGGCGCGTGGCCTCGAGCTTGGGGAGGACTGCATTTACTTCACGGGCGAACTGCTTGAAGATGCGCTGAGAGGCTGGGGCTTGAGCTCCACCCAGGATGCAGGCGATTGCGCGTGGTTCCTGGAAGCCCCCAGCCCCCTCGTCCTGATGACGGTCTTCGTTTCTCCTTGGCTGTGGCGGCAGCGGAGGGAGGCATGCGTTCCCTTGCGGGCGATCCTCGCGAGGCTGATCCCTCCAGCCCCCCTTGCGAGGCGGGTCCTGCTAGCGATCCTCGCTAGGCTGGTCGCGCCACCCTTGGCGCGGGCCGCGGTCTTCCCAACGTCCTAGATTCCTTCCTCCTCCTCGGCCGTAGCCCCGGTCGTTGCGGTCGGGACGTCTGCCGACCCTTCCCTCACGCTCGGCCCGGAGCTCTTGGCACTCATTGGTGTTGTGGGTGTGGAGGTCATGGTACACGCAGTACCGACTGCCCTTGGAGGATTCAGGCTGATCTCTGCCTCGCTTGGTGTCTGGCTCGGCTGCGAGTACGGCAGCTCCCTTGCGCTTCACGTCCTTGGCCTTGGGCTTCTTCTCTTCGGGATCCACGGCAGGCAGCTCGAGGAGGGAGAGGCGCCCCTCCTCAGCCCTGGCGCACTTGGTCGCCAAGTTGAACAGCTCCAAGGAGGTGCATAGGTCTTCATGCATCGCCAGCTCCTTCTTCATCTTGACGTCGCGCACGCCGTCGGAGAAGGCTGAGATGATGGCCTCCTCCATTACCCTGGGGATCTTGAGGCGCGCGTTGTTGAAGCGCTGGATGTACTTCTGCAGGGTTTCCCCTGGTTGCTGCTTGATACAGCGCATGTCGCTCACGGCGGGTGTCCGGCCGCGAGTACCCTGGAAGTTGGCGATGAAGCGGGTGCGCATCTCGCCCCAGGAGGAGATCATGCCTGGGGCCAGGTTCAGGAGCCAGGTGCGGGCTCCGTCCTTGAGCGCCATGGGAAAATAGTTCGCGGCCTTGATGCCCAACTCATAGAGTTGGAGGAACTCCGCAGGGTCAGCCGTGCCGTCATAGCGAGGAGGCAGGTCTGGCTGGAACTTGCCGGGCCACGTGACGCTGCACAGCTCGGGGGTGAAGGCGCGGCAGCCCGCCGTGGCCACAGGGGGCCTTGGGCGATGGTGAGCTTGGTTCTGTGGGTCCCCATGCGCCGCGGCTGGGGGCAGCGCAGGGTCTTGACATGCTGAAGCAGGGAGCGCTCGGGAAGCTTCTTGAGGGCGAGGGACTTCTTGGCAGCTTTGCTCTTGCCGCGCTGGCGCCTGATGGAGCGGGTTCCGCCCAGGGGCCGCGCGCCTTGGGGCCAGGGCGCCTTCTTGAGGAGGAGGCGGCTGAGGCGCCCCAGGAGCTTCATTGCCCGCGCAGGGCGGGGCGCGATGCAGCGAGAAGGACGGCGCGGGGGCGCCTCCGGCGGCGCGGACGAGCTCGGCGACTCGATCGAGCCATTCTTCATAGACGTCATTGATGGGGCGGTAGCGCAGGAGCTCGTTTGCCGTGATGAGCGCAGCTCGGGCCTCCATGGCCGCGCGGGGCACGTGTGACGAAGAACTAGCGGGGGTGAGGGAGGGCGTGGCAGTGCGGCCGTCCCGCCTCATGGACGGGTGCTGGGACGATGCTTGCTGCTCGTTCCCCGCCGGGCCGGTGGTGGTGTTGACGGCGGGTGACGGGGAACGACGAGGGCACCCGCCGACAGGAGCCGTCTGGGCGACATGGGAAGCGAGGGCGGCTCGGCGCTCGGCGCGAGCCCGACGAGCGTCAGACATGGATGCGGTGGTCGGGGAAGAACGGGACGACGGAAGGCAAACTCCGGCGCACCCCTACCTGGCACACCAAATGTCGGATTTCGGGTAACGGCAGACCCTTGAGGTTCGAACACTGGGGTGCGCGCGGAGATTCAACCCTCTGCCGGCTTGCTCCTCGCCGAATTGCTAGGACCTAAACTACCAAACAGAACAGCACAAGAGACACAAGATTTATACTGGTTCAGGCCACCATTGTGGTGTAATACCCTACTCCAGTGTGTGGTGTGTGGATTGCCTCTTGGGCTCGATGATGAACAATATAAGGCTGAACAGCCTCGCGAGGGGCTGTTCTTGACTATTGCGACGAACAGCTAGGAGGAGTTCAATCGCTCTATCTACTGGTTTCTTGGTGAGGATCAGGATGCGGATCCTCTACCTTGGGGGTGGCTAGTCCTATTTATAGGAAAAGGCCCTGGGCCTCTTCCCAAATATTGAGCGGGAAGGGCGCCAACAATTGGCCATTTTGAAGGGGAACAGCGGGTACACTTATCCTGATTAAAGTTGGTCCTCGCCTGTCAAAGGCTCTGGTGGTAACGCCGACTTGGGCTCCACAATGACTTCCTTCCGGCCGTTGGGCTGGTCTTGTCTTGTTGCACCGAAATGGACGCCTTTGTCTGATGCTCTCACCTGCGCTTGCCCCCTTTGCACCAAAGAGGAAAGGAGGACACTGCGCGGGCTGGCGCCCGACTGGCGCCCTTGGTCGTCATGGCTTGCGTCATGGGCACCTCGCGAGGTACCCCGCCTTGAACTCTTCGCCTCCTCATGAGCCAGCCTGACGAGGCCGTGCCTGAGGAAGCTCCTTGTCGTCCGCCCCGCGAGGCTTGGCCCCTCGCGAGGGTCTTGAGCTTGCGTTGATGAAGATGGGCTGCGCTGGGCCTCCTTTGAGCCACGCCGCAGGCCGCAGGCACGCAAGTCTGGGGACCCCCGTTCCCAGAACACCGACAAACATGATAAGGTTCTTTTCATCTAACCCCCATCCCGACTGAAAGGATCGATATAGTTGACTAGAGGTGGGGGTGAATAGGCAACTAACAATTTTTAGCTTTTCTTTACCAAATTCAACTTTGCATCAAAGTAGGTTGTCTAGATATGCAACTAGGTGAACAACCTATATGATGCAACAACAACAAGCACACAAGCAAGCAAGGGATTTAACACAAGTAAGCTAGCAAAAGTAAAGGCGCGAGATAACCAAGAGTGGAGCCGGTGGAGACGAGGATGTGTTACCGAAGTTCCTTCCTTTTGAGGGGAAGTACGTCTCCATTAGAGCGGTGTGGAGGCACAATGCTCCCCAAGAAACCACTAGGGCCACCGTATTCGCCTCATGCCCTCACACAATGCGAGATGTCGTGATTCCACTATTGGTGCCCTTGAAGGCGGCGACCTAACCTTTACAAACAAGGTTGGGGCAATCTCCACAACTTAATTGGAGGCTCCCAATGACACCACGAAGCTTCACCACAATGGACTATGGCTTCGAGGTGACCTCAACCGTCTAGGGTGCTCAAACACCTAAGAGTAACAAGATCCGCTAGGGATTAGTGGGGGGAATCAAATTTCTCTTGGTGGAAGTGTAGATCGAGGCCTTCTCAACCAATCCCGAGCAAATCAACAAGTTTGACTGGCTAGGGAGAGAGATCGGGCGAAAATGGAGCTTTGAGCAACAATGGAGCTTAGAGATGGAAGAGGTAAGTCTTCTTGGAGAAGAAGACCCCCTTATATAGTGGGGTAACAAATCCAACTGTTACCCACCACTCAGCCCGCGACCCGCGGTACTACCTGATACGTCTTCGTCGTAACTACTTTTCCAAACACTTTTGTCCTTGTTTTGGACTCTAACTTGTATGATTTGAATGGAACTAACCCGGACTGACGCTTTTTGTTGGAAATATGCCCTAGAGGCAATAATAAAAGTGTTATTATTATATTTCTTTGTTCATGATAATTGTCTTTTATTCATGCTATAACTGTATTATCCGGAAATCGTAATACACATGTGAATACATAGACCATAACATGTCCCTAGTGAGCCTCTAGTTGACTAGCTCGTTGGTCAACAGATAGTCATGGTTTCCTGACTCTGGACATTAGATGTCATTGACAACGGGATCACATCATTAGGAGAATGATGTGATGGACAAGACCCAATCCTAAGCATAGCACAAGATCGTGTAGTTCGTTTTGCTAGAGCTTTTTCAATGTCAAGTATCTCTTCCTTAGACCATGAGATCGTGTAACTCCCAGATACCGTAAGAGTACTTTGGGTGTACCAAACGTCACAACGTAACTGGGTGACTATAAAGGTGCACTACAGGTATCTCCGAAAGTGTCTGTTGGGTTGACACGGATCGAGACTGGGATTTTACACTCCGTATGACGGAGAGGTATCTCTGGGCCCACTCGGTAATGCATCATCATAATGAGCTCAAAGTGACTAAGTGGTTAGTCACGGGATCATGCATTACAGTATGAGTAAAGTGACTTACCAGTAACGAGACTGAACAAGGTATTGGGATACCGACGATCGAGTCTCGGGCAAGTAACGTACCGATTGACAAAGGGAATTGTATACGGGGTTTGATCGAATCCTCGACATCGTGGTTCATCCGATGACATCATCGAGGAGCATGTGGGAGCCAACATGGGTATCCAAATCCCGCTGTTGGTTATTGACCGGAGAGTCGTCTCGGTCATGTCAACATGTCTCCCGAACCCGTAGGATCTACACACTTAAGGTTCGGTGACGCTAAGGTTATTAGGAAGACTTGTATGTGATTACCGAAAGTTGTTCAGAGTCCCGGATGAGATCTCGGACGTCACGAGAAGTTCCGGAATGGTCCGGAGGTGAAATTTTATATATGGGAAGTTGTCATGCGGACACCGGAAAGTTTCGGGGGCATATCGGTATTGTACCGGGGCCACCGGAGGGGTTCCGGGGGTCCACTGGGAGGGGCCACCCCTCTCGGAGGGCCACATGGGCCGCAAGGGGCAGGGACCCAGCCCCTGGAGGGCTGGGCGCGCCCCCCACCTTGGGCCCATGCACCTAGGGTTGGGGGGGAAACCCTAGAGGGGGCGCCCCCTTTGCTTGGGGGGCAAGTCCCCCCTCCCTGGCCGCCGCCCCCCTCTAGATCCCATCTAAAGGGGCCGGCCCCCCTTGCCCCTTCCCCTATAAATAGAGGGGTGAGGGGAGGGCTGCAGAACACAACTCAAGGCGCAGCCCCTCCCCTCCCCAACACCTCTCATCCTCCATACGTGCTTGGCGAAGCCCTGTCGGAGTACTGCTGCACCAACAACACCACGCCGTCGTGCTGCCGTTGGAGCTGTCTTCCTCAACCTCTCCTTCCTCCTTGCTGGATCAAGACGGAGGAGACGTCGTCCGTCCCGTACGTGTGTTGAACGCGGAGGTACTGTCCGTTCAGCACTTGGTCATCGGTGATCTGAATCACGGCGAGTACGACTCCATCATCACCATCCCCTTGAACGCTTCCGCATCCGATCTACAAGTGGTATGTAGATGCAAACTCACTCCCTTGACTCGTTGCTTAGATGAACTCATAGATGGATCTTGGTGAAACCGTAAGAAATTTTTTTAATTTTCTGCAACGTTCCCCAACAGTGGTATCAGAGCTAGGTCTATGCATAGTTCTCTATTGCACGAGTAGAACACAATTTTGTTGTGGGCGTAGATCTTGTCAACTTGCTTGCCGCTACTAGTCTTATCTTGCTTCAGCGGTATTGTGGGATGAAGCGGCCCGGACCAACCTTACACGTACGCTTACGTGAGACCGGTTCCACCGACTGACATGCACTAGTTGCATAAGGTGGCTGGCGGGTGTCTGTCTCTCCCACTTTAGTTGGAGCGGATTCGATGAAAAGGGTCCTTATGAAGGGTAAATAGAAGTTGACAAAATCACGTTGTGGTTATTCGTAGGTAAGAAAATGTTCTTGCTAGAACCCAATTGCAGCCACATAAAAGATGCAACAACAATTAGAGGACGTCTAACTTGTTTTTGCAGCAATTGTCATGTGATGTGATATGGCCAGAAGTTGTGATGAATGATGAATGACATATTGTGATGTATGAGATCATGTTCTTGTAATAGGAATCATGACTTGCATGTCGATGAGTATGACAACTGGTAGGAGCCATAGAAGTTGTCTTTATTTTTTGTATGACCTTGCGTGTCATTGAAGAATGCCATGTAAATTACTTTACTTTATTGCTAAACGCGTTAGCCATAGAAGTAGAAGTAGTCGTTGGCGTGACAACTTCATGAAGACACGATGATGGAGATCATGATGATGGAGATCATGGTGTCATGCCGGTGACAAGATGATCATGGAGCCCCGAAGATGGAGATCAATGGAGCTATATGATATTGGCCATATCATGTCACTACTATATAATTGCATGTGATGTTTATTATGTTTATGCATATTGTTTACTTAGAACGACGGTAGTAAATAATATGATCCCTTACAACAATTTCAAGAAGTGTTCTCCCCTAACTGTGCACCGTTGCTAAAGTTCGTCGTTTTGAAGCACCACGTGATGATCGGGTGTGATAGATCCTTACGTTCACATACAACGGGTGTAAGACAGTTTTACACATGCAAAACACTTAGGGTTAACTTGACGAGCCTAGCATGTACAGACATGGCCTCGGAACACGGAGACCGAAAGGTCGAACACGAGTCGTATGGAAGATACGATCAACATGAGAATGTTCACCGACGATGACTAGTCCGTCTCACGTGATGATCGGACACGGCCTAGTCGACTTGGATCGTGTAACACTTAGATGACTAGAGGGATGTCTAATCTGAGTGGGAGTTCATTATAATAATTTGATTAGATGAACTTAATTATCATGAACTTAGTCTAAAAACCTTTGCAAATATGTCTTGTAGATCAAATGGCCAACGCTCATGTCAACATGAACTTCAACGCGTTCCTAGAGAAAACCAAGCTGAAAGATGATGGCAGCAACTATACGGACTGGGTCCGGAACCTGAGGATCATCCTCATAGATGCCAGGAAACAATATGTCCTAGAAGGACCGCTAGGTGACACTCCCGTCCCAGAGAACCAAGACATTATGAATGCTTGGCAGACTCGTGCTGATGATTACTCCCTCGTTCAGTGCGGCATGCTTTACAGCTTAGAACCGGGGCTCCAAAAGCGTTTTGAGCATCACAGAGCATATGAGATGTTCGAGGAGTTGAAACTAGTTTTCCAAGCTCACGCCCGGGTCGAGAGATATGACGTCTCCGACAAGTTCTATAGTTGTAAGATGGAGGAAAATAGTTCTGTCAGTGAGCACATACTCAAAATGTCTGGGTTGCACAACCGCATGACCCAGCTGAACATTAACCTCCCAGATGAGGCGGTCATTGACAGAATCCTTCAGTCGCTCCCACCAAGCTACAAGAGCTTTGTGATGAAACACAATATGCAGGGGATGGTGAAGACCATTCCTGAAGTATTTTCAATGCTGAAGTCAGTAGATGTTGAGATCAAGAAAGAACATCAAGTGTTGATGGTCAATAAGACCACTAAGTTCAAGAAGGGCAAGGGCAAGAAGAACTTCAAGAAGGACGGCAAGGAGGTTGCCGCGCCCGGTAAGCCAGTTACCGGGAAGAAGTCAAAGAATGGACCCAAGCCTGAGACTGAGTGCTTTTATTGCAAGGGGAAGGGTCACTGGAAGCGGAACTGCCCCAAATACTTAGCGGATAAGAAGGCTGGCAACACCAAAGGTATATTTGATATACATGTAATTGATGTGTACCTTACCAGTACTCGTAGTAACTCCTGGGTATTTGATACCGGTGCCGTTGCTCATATTTGTAACTCACAGCAGGAGCTGCGGAATAAGCGGAGACTGGCGAAGGACGAGGTGACGATGCGCGTTGGGAATGGTTCCAAGGTCGATGTGATCGCTGTCGGCACGCTACCTCTACATTTACCTACGGTATTAGTTATAAACCTTAATAATTGTTATTTGGTGCCAAGTTTGAGCATGAACATTGTATCTGGATCTCGTTTGATACAAGATGGGTACTCATTTAAATCCGAGAATAATGGTTGTTCTGTTTATATGAGAGATATGTTTTATGGTCATGCCCCTATGGTCAATGGTTTATTCTTAATGAATCTCGAGCGTAATATTACACATATTCATAGTGTGAATGCCAAAAGATGTAAAGTTGATAATGATAATCCCACATACTTGTGGCACTGCCGCCTTGGTCACATTGGTGTCAAGCGCATGAAGAAGCTCCATGCTGATGGACTTTTAGAGTCTCTCGATTATGAATCATTTGACACATGCGAACCATGCCTCATGGGCAAGATGACCAAGACTCCGTTCTCCGGAACAATGGAGCGAGCAGCCAACTTGTTGGAAATCGTACATACCGATGTATGCGGTCCAATGAGCGTTGAGGCTCGCGGAGGATATCGTTATGTTCTCACTCTCACTGTTGACTTGAGTAGATATGGGTATGTCTACTTAATGAAACACAAGTCTGAGACCTTTGAAAAGTTCAAGGAATTTTAGAATGAGGTAGAGAATCAACATGACCGAAAAATAAAGTTCCTACGATCAGATCGTGGAGGAGAATATTTAAGTCGCGAATTTGGTACACACTTAAGGAAATGTGGAATCGTTTCACAACTCACGCTGCCTGGAACACCTCAGTGTAACGGTGTGTCCGAACGTCGTAATCGCACTCTATTGGATATGGTGCGGTCTATGATGTCTCTTACCGATTTACCGCTATCATTTTGGGGATACGCTCTAGAGACAGTTACATTCACTTTAAATAGGGCACCGTCTAAATCCGTTGAGACGACACCGTATGAATTATGGTTTGGGAAGAAACCTAAGCTGTCGTTTCTAAAAGTTTGGGGATGCGATGCTTATGTCAAGAAACTTCAACCTGAAAAGCTCGAACCCAAGTCAGAAAAATGCGTCTTCATAGGATACCCTAAGGAAACCGTTGGGTATACCTTCTACTTAAGATCCGAGGGCAAGATCTTTGTTGCCAAGAACGGATGCTTTCTGGAAAAAGAGTTTCTCTCAAAAGAAGTAAGTGGGAGTAAAGTAGAACTCGATGAAGTACTACCTCTCGAACGAGAAAGTAGTGCAGCTCAGGAAAATGTTCCTGTGATGCCTACACCAACTGAAGAGGAAAATAATGATGATGATCAAGGTACTTCGGATCAAGTTGCTACTGAACTTCGTAGGTCCACAAGGACACGTTCCGCACCAGAGTGGTACGGCAACCCTGTCCTGGAAATCATGTTGTTAGACAACGGTGAACCTTCGAACTATGAAGAAGCAATGGCGGGCCCAGATTCCAACAAATGGCTTGAAGCCATGAAATCCGAGATAGCATCCATGTATGAAAACAAAGTATGGACTTTGACAGACTTGCCCGATGATCGGCGAGCTATAGAAAACAAATGGATCTTTAAGAAGAAGACGGACGCAGATGGTAATATTACCGTCTATAAAGCTTGACTTGTCGCTAAGGGTTATCGACAAGTTCAAGGGATTGACTACGACGAGACATTCTCTCCCGTAGCAAAGCTGAAGTCCGTCCAAATCATGTTAGCAATTGCCGCATACTATGATTATGAGATATGGCAGATGGACATCAAAACGGCATTCCTTAATGGACATCTTAAGGAAGAGTTGTATATGATGCAGCCGGAAGGTTTTGTCGATCCTAAGAACGCTAACAAAGTATGCAAGCTCCAGCGATCCATTTATGGACTGGTGCAAGCATCTCAGAGTTGGAACATTCGCTTTGATGAAATGATCAAAGCGTTTGGGTTTATGCAGACTTATGGAGAAGCCTGCGTTTACAAGAAAGTGAGTGGGAGCTCTGTAGCATTTCTCATATTATATGTAGATGACATACTCTTGATGGGAAATGATATAGAACTTTTGGACAGCATTAAGGCCTACTTGAATAAGTGTTTTTCAATGAAGGACCTTGGAGAAGCTGCTTATATATTCGGCATTAAGATCTATAGAGATAGATCGAGACGCCTCATAGGTCTTTCACAAAGCACATACCTTGATAAGATTTTGAAGAAGTTCAAAATGGATCAGTCCAAGAAGGGGTTCTTGCCTGTATTGCAAGGTGTGAGATTGAGCTCGGCTCAATGCCCGACCACGGCAAAAGATAAAGAAGAGATGAGTGTCATCCCCTATGCTTCAGCCATAGGATCTATTATGTATGCCATGTTGTGTACCAGACCTGATGTAAACCTTGCTGTATGTTTGGTAGGAAGGTACCAAAGTAATCCCGGCAAGGAACACTGGACAGCGGTCAAGAATATCCTGAAGTACCTGAAAAGGACAAAGGACATGTTTCTCGTTTATGGAGGTGACGAAGAGCTCGTCGTAAAGGGTTACGTCGACGCAAGCTTCGACACGGATCTGGATGACTCTAAGTCACAAACCGGATACGTGTATATGTTGAATGGTGGAGCAGTAAGCTGGTGCAGCTGCAAGCAGAGCGTCGTGGCGGGATCTACATGTGAAGCGGAGTACATGGCAGCCTCGGAGGCAGCGCATGAAGCTATTTGGGTGAAGGAGTTCATCACCGACCTAGGAGTCATACCCAATGCGTCGGGGCCGATCAAACTCTTCTATGACAACACTGGAGCTATTGCCCTTGCCAAGGAGCCCAGGTTTCACAAGAAGACCAGGCACATCAAGTGTCGTTTCAACTCCATCCGTGAAAATGTTCAAGATGGAGACATAGATATTTGCAAAGTACATACGGATCTGAATGTCGCGGATCCGTTGACTAAACCTCTCTCGCGAGCGAAACATGATCAACACCAGAACTCTATGGGTGTTTGATTCATCACAATGTAACTAGATTATTGACTCTAGTGCAAGTGGGAGACTGTTGGAAATATGCCCTAGAGGCAATAATAAAAGTGTTATTATTATATTTCTTTGTTCATGATAATTGTCTTTTATTCATGCTATAACTGTATTATCCGGAAATCGTAATACACGTGTGAATACATAGACCATAACATGTCCCTAGTGAGCCTATAGAGGACTAGCTCGTTGGTCAACAGATAGTCATGGTTTCCTGACTATGGACATTAGATGTCATTAACAATGGGATCACATCATTAGGAGAATGATGTGATGGACAAGACCCAATCCTAAGCATAGCACAAGATCGTGTAGTTCGTTTTGCTAGAGCTTTTTCAATGTCAAGTATCTCTTCCTTAGACCATGAGATCGTGTAACTCCCGGATACCGTAAGAGTGCTTTGGGTGTACCAAACGTCACAACATAACTGGGTGACTATAAAGGTGCACTACAGGTATCTCCGAAAGTGTCTGTTGGGTTGACACGGATCGAGACTGGGATTTGTCACTCCGTATGACGGAGAGGTATCTCTGGGCCCACTCGGTAATGCATCATCATAATGAGCTCAAAGTGACTAAGTGGTTAGTCACGGGATCATGCATTACGGTACGAGTAAAGTGACTTGCCGGTAACGAGACTGAACAAGGTATTGGGATACCGACGATCGAGTCTCGGGCAAGTAACGTACCGATTGACAAAGGGAATTGTATACGGGGTTTGATCGAATCCTCGACATCGTGGTTCATCCGATGACATCATCGAGGATCATGTGGGAGCCAACATGGGTATCCAGATCCCACTGTTGGTTATTGACCGGAGAGTCATCTCGGTCATGTCTACATGTCTCCCGAACCCGTAGGGTCTACACACTTAAGGTTCGGTGACGCTAGGGTTATTAGGAAGACTTGTATGTGATTACCGAAAGTTGTTCGGAGTCCCGAATGACATCCCGGACGTCACGAGGAGTTCCGGAATGGTCCGGAGGTGAAATTTTATATATGGGAAGTTGTCATGCGGACACCGAAAAGTTTTGGGGGCATATCGGCATTGTACCGGGGCCATCGGAGGGGTTCCGGGGGTCCACCGGGAGGGGCCACCCCTCTCGGAGGGCCACATGGGCCGCAAGGGGCAGGGACCCAGCCCCTGGAGGGCTGGGCGCGCCCCCCACCTTGGGCCCATGCGCCTAGGGTTGGGGGGGAAACCCTAGAGGGGGCGCCCCCTTTGCTTGGGGGGCAAGTCCCCCCTCCCTGGCCGCCGCCCCCCTCTAGATCCCATCTAGAGGGGCCGGCCCCCCTTGCCCCTTCCCCTATAAATAGAGGGGTGAGGGGAGGGCTGCAGAACACAACTCAAGGCGCAGCCCCTCCCCTCCCCAACACCTCTCCTCCTCCGTACGTGCTTGGCGAAGCCCTGTCGGAGTACTGCTGCACCAACAACACCACGCCGTCGTGCTGCCGTTGGAGCTGTCTTCCTCAACCTCTCCTTCCTCCTTGCTGGATCAAGACGGAGGAGACGGAGGAGACGTCGTCCGTCCCGTACGTGTGTTGAACGTGGAGGTGTTGTCGGTTCAGCACTTGGTCATCGGTGATCTGAATCACGGCGAGTACGACTCCATCATCACCATCCCCTTGAACGCTTCCGCATCCGATCTACAAGTGGTATGTAGATGCAAACTCACTCCCTTGACTCGTTGCTTAGATGAACTCATAGATGGATCTTGGTGAAACCGTAGGAAATTTTTTTAATTTTCTGCAACGTTCCCCAACACTTTTTTCAGCAGAATTGCCATGATGTTGTTTTTTGTGCAGAAAACAAAAGCTCTCGGAATGACCTGAAACTCCATGGAACATCTTAGAAAAAACAATAAAAAATCCTCGCCAAAGATGAAGACGAGGGGGCCCACACCCTGTCCATGAGGGTGGGGGGCGCCCCCCCCCCCTAGGGCGCGCCCCCTACCTCGTGGGCCCCCTGGTGGCCCTCTGACACCAACTCCAACTCCATATATTGGCTTTCGGGAAGAAAAAAATCAGAGAAGAAATCATCGCGTTTTATAATACGGAGCCGCCGCCAATCCCTAATCTCTCTCGGGAGGGCTGATCTGGAGTCCATTCGGGGCTCTGGAGAGGGGGATTCGTCGCCGTCGTCATCATCAACCATCCTCCATCACCAATTTCATGATGCTCACCGCCGTGCGTGAGTAATTCCATCATAGGCTTGCTGGACGGTGATGGGTTGGATGAGATTTATCATGTAATCGAGTTAGTTTTGTTAGGGTTTGATCCCTAGTATCCACTATGTTCTGAGATTGATGTTGCTATGACTTTGCTATGCTTAATGCTTGTCACTAGGGCCCAAGTGCCATGATTTCATATCTGAACCTATTATGTTTTCATGAATATATGTGAGTTCTTGATCCTATCTTCCATGTCTATAGTCACCTACTATGTGTTATGATCCGGCAACCCCGAAGTGACAATAATCGGGACCATTCCCGGTGATGACCATAGTTTGAGGAGTTCATGTATTCACTATGTGCTAATGCTTTGTTCCAGTTCTCTATTAAAAGTAGGCCTTAATATACCTTAGTTTCCAATAGGACCCCACTGCCACGGGAGGGTAGGACAAAAGATGCCATGCAAGTTCTTTTCCATAAGCACGTATGACTATATACGGAATACATGCCTACATTACATTGATGAATTGGAGCTAGTTCTGTGTCACCCTATGTTATGACTGTTACATGACGAACCGCATCCGGCATAATTATCCATCACTAATTCGGTGCCTAGGAGTTTTCCATATACTGGTTCTCGTTATTTACTTTTCCGTTGCTACTGTTGCAATCACTACAAAATACCAAAACATTACTTTTGTTGTCTTTACTTTTGTTACCGTTACCACCACTATCATATTACTTTGCTACTAAACACTTTGCTGCGGATACTAAGTTTCCAGGTGTGGTTGAATTGACAACTCAGCTGCTAATACTTGAGAATATTCTTTGGCTCCCCTTGTGTCGAATCAATAAATTTGGGTTGAATACTCTACCCTCGAAAACTGTTGCGATCCCCTATACTTGTGGGTAATCAAGACCTTTTTCTGGCGCCGTTGCTGGGGAGCATAGCTCTATTCTTTGAGTCACTTGGGATTTATATCTGCTGGACACTATGAAGAACTTGAAAGACGATCAAACTACTATTTTGCCCTCAACTACGAGGGGAGGTAAGGAACTGCCATCTAGCTCTGCACTTGATTCACCTTCTGTTATAAGTAAGCTTGCGACACCTAAACCTGCTACTGCTATGAATTCTGATATGTCGCATGTTATTGATGATGCCACTTCTGCTATGCATGATACTTATGATGAAACCACTTCTATGCTTGATACTACTGTGCCCCTTGGTGAATTTCTAGATGAACAAATTGCTAGGTCTAGAGAAGAGAAATTATTGAATCTGAATACGATGATGATAGTGATGATGAGAATATGCCTGCTATTCCTGAGGGTTATCTTTTTGATCCTGAATCTTCTGCAGCTATTTTTGCTTGCCAGGATAGATACAAACTTAAGAGGTTGCTAGTTAAATGGAGTAAAGAATCTCTTAGAGATAGAATGAGACCCGACCCTGCTTTTGTTACTTCACCTATTTGTGTTCCCGATAAGGATTATTATGATTTTTCTGTTGATCCAGATATAATTACTTTGGTTGAATCTGATCCTTTTTATGGCTATGAATCTAAAACTGTTGTGGCACATCTTACTAAGTTAAATGATATAGCTGCCCTGTTTACTAATGATGAGAGATCGCGCTACCTTTATTTACTCAAAATATTTCCGTTCTCATTAAAGGGTGATGCTAAGATATGGTTTAATTCTCTTGATCCTGGTTGTGTGCGTAGTCCCCAGGATATGATTTATTACTTCTCTGCTAAATATTTCCCTGCTCATAAGAAACAAGCTGCTTTGAGGGAAATATACAACTTCATGCAAATTGAAAAAGAGAGTCTCCCACAAGCTTGGGGGAGGCTTCTCAAGTTATTTAATGCTTTGCCTAATCATCCTCTTAAGAAACCTGAAATACTTGATATCTTTTATAATGGACTAACTGATGCTTCCAGAGATTACCTGGATAGTTGTGTTGGTTCTCTTTTCAGGGAAAGAACACCGGATGAAGCTGAAATTCTATTGAATAATATGTTGACAAATGAAAATAATTGGGCACCTCCTGAGCCAATTCCTGAGCCAGCTCCAGAGCCAATTACTGAGCCTATTCGTAAACCAACTCCGAAGAAGAGAGGTGTTCTATTTCTCAGTCCCGAAGATATGCAAGAGGTAAAGAAATCTATGAAAGAAAAAGGTATTTTAGCTGAAGATGTTAAGAATTTACCTCCTATTAAAGAAATACACGGTCTTAATTTACCGCCTGTTGAAGAAGTATATGATCTCAATTACTTATTCACTGAAGAACCTCCTGATCTCGATATCCCGACACAGGTAGTAAAGGTAAATTCTCTCTATAGATATGATAAAGTTGAAGTCCCTCCTACTAAAATTGCTAGTCAGTGCTTGGATGAGTTTGATGACTTTATGTTTAAGCAAGATGACTTTAATGCTTATTTTCGTAGACAATTAAAACAGAATAGCTTTATGATTAAATGCTTGGGTGATTATATGGCTGATATTAGAGGTGAACTTAAACTTGTTAGCAAACATGCTTCTATGGTTACCACTCAAGTAGAACAAGTACTTAAAGCTCAGAAAGAAGTGCTTGATGAAATGAATAGTAAGAAAAATGATTATGCTGTTAGAGTGGCTACTAGAACTGGTAGAATGACTCAGGAACCTTTGTATCCTGAAGGCCACCCTAAGAGAATCGAGCAAGATTCTCAGAGAAATAATATTCTTCTAAAAGGAAGAAAAAGAAAAATGATAGGACTTTGCAAACTTCTAGTGAACCTATTGCTGAACCACCTGAGAATCCAAATGATATCTCTATGTCTGATACTGAAATACAATCAAGTGATGAACATGAACATAGTGATAATGTTAATAATAATGTCCATGTTGATGCTCAACCTAGTAATGATAATGATGTAGAAGTTGAACATGCTGTTGATCTTGATAACCCACAATCAAAGAATCAACGTTATGATAAAAGAGACTTCGTTGCTAGGAAACATGGTAAAGAAAGGGAACCATGGGTTCAGAAACCCATGCCTTTTCCTCCGAAACCATCCAAGAAAAAGGATGATGAGGATTTTGAGCGTTTTGCCGAAATGATTAGACCCATCTTTTTGCGTATGCGATTAACTGATGTGCTCAAAACAAATCCTTATGCTAAGTATATGAAGGATATCATTACTAATAAAAGAAAGATACCGGAAGCTGAAATTTCCACCATGCTTGCTAATTATACTTTTAAGGGTGGAATACCAAAGAAACTTGGAGATCCAGGAGTACCTACTATACCATGCTCCATTAAGAGAAATTATGTTAAAACTGCTTTATGTGATCTTGGAGCCAGTGTTAGTGTTATGCCTCTCTCTTTATATTGTAGACTTGACTTGAATAAGTTGACACCTACTGAAATATCTTTGCAAATGGCTGATAAATCAACTGCTATACCTGTCGGTATTTGTGAGGATGTGCCTGTTGTGGTTGCAAACGTTACTATTTTAATGGACTTTGTTATTCTTGATATTCCCGAGGATGATAGTATGTCTATTATTCTTGGAAGACCTTTCCTTAACACTGCAGGGGCTGTTATTGACTGCAACAAAGGCAATGCCACTTTTCATGTTAATGATAAAGAGCACACGGTACACTTTTCGAGGAAACAACCTCAAGTTTATAGTATCAACTCTATTGGGAAAATCCCATCAATTATATTTGGAGGTTTTGAATTTCCTCTCCCTACTGTCAAGAAAAAGTATGATATTCTTATTGTTGGGGATTTTCATATCCCCGTTGAGGTAACTTAGTGTTATTCGAAATTTCTCCGGTTCCGTGTTATTCGGCATGAGTTTGTTAACAAGACTTGATCAACCTTGTTAGTGGGTTCATTTTGATGATCACGAGATGGATGAAACTAGAAGCACAACCTTCTGTACCCTCTTTATATTTTCTGTTATTTAGTAGAAATAAAATAAAATAGTATTTTTTCTGTCTGTTTCCTGACTTATCCATGCAATATAAAAATATCCCAAAAATAAAAGTCCTCAGAATGCCACGCCAATTTAATATGATTTTTTCGGGGATATTTGAGGATTTACTATGCAAAAATTACCGCAGGGGGAGCTGCCACCTGGTCACGAGGGTGGAGGGCGCGCCATACCCCCCTGGGCACGCCCCCCTGCCTCGTGGGCCCACGGTGGCCCTCCTCCACTTATCCCTACACCCATCTTCTTCCTCTGCCTCACACAAACACGAAAAACCAACTCAAGCACGAGTTCCAGCCCCCGTTGCTGTGATTTTCGATCTCCTTGCTCAAAGCACCTCTCGCAAAACTGCTTGGGGAGATTGTTCCTTGGTATGTAACTCCTCCATTGGTCCAATTAGTTTTTGTTCTAGTGCTTTATTCATTGCAAATTTCTGCTGCATAGGTGACCATGTTCTTGAGCTTGCATGTCAAATTTATATGGTTCCAAGTAGTTCCAATGCTTGATATAGGCTCTAGGCACTTGTGGGAGTTGTTGCTATCAATTTTATTGAAGTTGGTTCACTTTTATTTGAAGTTACTAAAATTTTCAAAAAAAAATTCAGAGGAAACAATATGTTTAGGAAGATGTTCCAAGGTGGTTCTTCAAGGAAGCAAGGTCCCAGGCTTGCAATGCGTGATGCTGGCGAGGAACCACCAAGAGATGCTCCTGTGAGGCCCTGTGAATGGCCTTCGGAAAATTTTATCAATCAAGCAGGAATCAAAGAAGAATTTAGTGCATATTTGCGTAACGCCGGTCTTGAGGACTTTCAAGCTAACAAATGCCCCCAGTATCATGATCTCACAAGTTCATTTGTGAGGAGGTTTGAGTTTTCATCTTCGCGTAATTCTCCTTCAGTCATGTTTAACCTTTATGACAAATCTTATACCATGGACCTAGAGGATTTCACTTCTGCTTGCAAACTTCCATCTTGGGGTAGTGTCAAGGATCCCCCTAAATCTGAATATAGAGACTTTCTTGCTAGAATAACTGTGGGGGAATCTAGAGATATAACACAAGCCACTATAGGGAGCATTCACTTTCCTGCTATACATTATTTTGCTCTCTTCATAGGTAGATGCATAAATGCTAAGGATGAAGCATGTCACATGTGTGTCCCTGATCTCAGCATTCTTAGGAGTGCTGTATAAGGAGACCAATCTTATCATATGGGTGCCATTGTAGCTCGCAGCTTGCATCAGAATAGACATAACGGAGATTTCTTTGGAGGAATTTATGCAACCCGCTTAGCAAATTTTCTTGAGATAGACATTCGTGAGGGTGATATGGAATTACCCCCTACTTATTTAGATTTTGATTCTATGGTTTCCCACCAGTTTGTTAAGAGGACTGAACCACCTCTCCAGTATCGACTAATCTTTAATAAACGACATGTAGTCCATATTGCTCTTCCTGCTCCTGCCTTCTTTGATTCTCAGACAAAAGGAATCTATATTATTACCAAAGAGGAGGCAGATGAGTACGAGAGGAGAGCGGAGGCTGCTCGACGCCACGCTACAGCTCAGGCGGCGATAGCCGCTGTATCATAGTATGACCCCAGCTTCACCTGCGGGTGTCCGGCAGGATATCCCTGGCAATAGACCAACTTAGGCCAAAAGCCTAAGCTTGGGGGAGTACGTATTTCCCACCGACATTACATTCATGTTCACACACACTCATTGCTAGATGTCGGTGCTCATACTCTTTCACTGTAATATCCATGCTAGTTTATTTTCTTTTTCCTGCTTTCTTCTTGTGTGTTTAATAAACCTTAAGAAAAAACCAAAAAAAATAGTAGTAGTTTATTTCTTTGCTGTAATAATTAAGAAGAAAACCCAAAAATATTTCCCGTTCTTATTTTGCTTGTTGGGAGCTTTCCCGTGTAAATAGTTTTATTTTCTTTTCTTTCTTTTGGGGGTCGAGAAGACTATATTGAAAATGCTTAGTGGCTCTTATATGCATGATTGTTTATTTAACTTAGAGCCCATATTACTTGTCTTCTCTCTTGAGTTGGATGCTTGCAGATTCCAGCTTAGTCCAATGCACGTGCACTCTTATTATTATACACATCGTTCGGTCGTGCAAGTGAAAGGCAATAATGATGACATATGATGGACTTATTGGGATGAGAAAAGCTGGTATGAACTCGACCTCTCTTGTTTTTGTAAATATGATGATTCATCATTCCTGAGTCAGCTATTATGAAGTAAACATATTTGCAATGACATTTAGAGATTATAGTTGCTTGTGCCATGCTTGATTAGCTATGAGTTATATTGGTTTACCTTGCGTGCCAACATGCTATTAGAATGATTATGATGTGGTATGATGGGATGGTATCCTCCTTTAAATGAATTGAGTGACTAGACTTGGCACATGTTCACGCATGTAGTTGAATCAAATCAACATAGCCTTCATGATATTAATGTTCATGGTAGATTATATCCTACTCATGCTTGTATTCGGTGTAAATTAATTTTAATGCATGTTTACGACTGTTCTCGCTCTCTCAGTTGGTCGCTTCCCAGTCTTTTGCTAGCCTTCACCTGTACTAAGCGAGAATACTGCTTGTGCATCCAAACTCCTTAAACCTCAAAGTTGTTCCATATGAGTCCACTATACCTACCTATATGCGGTATTTACCTGCCGTTCCAAGTAAATTTGTATGTGCCAAACTCTAAACCTTCAAATAAACATTATGTTTTGCATGCTCGAATAGCTCATATGTCAACTAGAGCTGCCCTTATCTTCTGTGTTAGGCGGGTTATTCTCAAGAGGAGTGGACTCCGCTCCTCATTCACGATAAAATGGCTGGTCTCCGGGATGCCCAGTCCCATGCTTTATGCAAACTAAATCAAAATAATTGCAAATAAAACTCCCCCTGGGACCCGTTGAATGTTGGAGGCACTCGTTGTTTTGAGCAAGCCATGGATTGATGCTTGTGGAGGAGGGGGGTATAAACTTTACCATTCTGTTTGGGAACCGCCTATAATTTGTTTAGCATGGAAGATATCGTCGTCTCTTAGTTGTTGTGTTGACAATGAAAGTACGCCGCTCAATATATAATTTATCTCTATTTCAAAACCGAGCTCTGGCACCTCTATAAATCCCTGCTTCCGTCTGCGAAGGGCCTATCCATTTACTTTTATGTTGAGTCATCATCCTTCTTATTAAAAGCACCCGCTGGAGAGCACACTGTCGTTTGCATTCATTATTATTGGTTTATATTGGGTATGACTTGACTGGATCTCTTTTACCATGCATTACAATGTTTAGTCAGTCCTTGATCTTTAAAGGTGCTCTGCATTTATGTTTTGCGGTCTCGGAAAGGGCTAGCGAGATACCATCTTGTTATATCATGTTATGATTACTTTGAGAAAGTGTTGTCATCCGAGTTTTGTTATTATAGCTCGCTAGCTGATTATGCTATTGATATGAGTAATTGTGAGACCTATGTGCTATTGTTAATATGGTTAGTTCATAATATTTGTTGAAACTTGAATGCTAGTTTTTCATGTTACAACAATAAGAGCAAACAGAGTTTGTAAAAGTTTTCCTTTTTCTCTTTCAGTTTGTCAACTGAATTGCTTGAGGACAAGCAAGGGTTTAAGCTTGGGGGAGTTGATACGTCTTCGTCGTATCTACTTTTCCAAACACTTTTGCCCTTATTTTGGACTCTAACTTGTATGATTTGAATGGAACTAACCCGGACTGACGCTGTTTTCAGCAAAATTGCCATGATGTTGTTTTTTGTGCAGAAAATAAAAGTTCTCGGAATGACCTGAAACTCCACGGAACATCTTAGAAAAAACAATAAAAAATCCTCGCCAAAGATGAAGACCAGGGGGCCCACACCCTGTCCACGAGGGTGGGGGCGCGCCCCCCTACCTCGTGGGCCCCCTGGTGGCCCTCCGACGCCAACTCCAACTCCATATATTGGCTTTCGGGGAGAAAAAAATCAGAGAGAAGAAATCATCGTGTTTTACGATACGGAGCCGCCGCCAAGCCCTAATCTCTCTCGGGAGGGCTGATCTGGAGTCCGTTCGGGGCTCCGGAGAGGGGGATTCGTCACTGTCGTCATCATCAACCATCCTCCATCACCAATTTCATGATGCTCACCACCGTGCGTGAGTAATTCCATCTTAGGCTTGCTGGACGGTGATGGGTTGGATGAGATTTATCATGTAATCAAGTTAGTTTTGTTAGGGTTTGATCCCTAGTATCCACTATGTTCTGAGATTGATGTTGCTATGACTTTGCTATGCTTAATGCTTGTCACTAGGGCCCGAGTGCCATGATTTCAGATCTGAACCTATTATGTTTCCACGAATATATGTGAGTTCTTGATCCTATCTTGCAAGTCTATAGTCACCTACTATGTGTTATGATCCGGCAACCCCAAAGTGACAATAATTGGGACCACTCCCGGTGATGACCATAGTTTGAGGAGTTCATATATTCACTATGTGCTAATGCTTTGTTCCGGTTCTCTATTAAAAGGAGGCCTTAATATCCCTTAGTTTCCAATAGGACCCCACTGCCACGGGAGGGTAGGACAAAAGATGTCATGCAAGTTCTTTTCCATAAGCATGTATGACTATATACGGAATACATGCCTACATTACATTGATGAATTGGAGCTAGTTCTGTGTCACCCTATGTTATGACTGTTACATGACGAACCGCATCCGGCATAATTATCCATCACTAATCCGGTGCCTACGAGTTTTCCATATACTGGTTCTCGCTTATTTATTTTTCTGTTGCTAGTGTTGCAATCACTACAAAATACCAAAAACATTATTTTGTTGTCTTTACTTTTGTTACCGTTACCACCACTATCATATTACTTCGCCACTAAACACTTTGCTGCAGATACTAAGTTTCCAGGTGTGGTTGAATTGACAACTCAGCTGCTAATACTTGAGAATATTCTTTGGCTCCCCTTGTGTCGAATCAATAAATTTGGGTTGAATACTCTACCATCGAAAACTGTTGCGATCCCCTATACTTGTGGGTTATCACTACCGCACCACAGGAGCGGTACTACCACACGGGCCTGTGGTACTACCGCGGTGGACCACGGTACTACCGTGGGCGCGGCAGAACCTGGACATGAACAGATGAGCACAGACAGGGCGCGGTACTACCGCGACCCTGTGCGGTACTACCGTAGGGCAGCCATAGTCCAGGCACGGTAGGCACAGATGTAAAAAATTACATCCGTGCCTACCTCCACTGAGATTTTATCAGTGCGAAAATCCGACACGGTACTACCGCGACCAGGGGTGCGGTACTACCGTGAGGGGTGCGGATGTAAAAAATTACATCCGCCCCTACCTCCGTTCCTGCTGCTGCACTTGGCCAGGCGACACGATACTACCGCTCCGCAGCATGGTACTACCGCGTAGGGCGCAAATGTAAAAAATTACATCCGCCCCTACTACCGCTTAAGCAGCGGCGCCAGGCTAGACCTCACGGTACTACCGCTTAGAAGGAGCGGTACTACCGTGGTAGCCCGCGGTACTACCGCTCAGAGGAGCGGTACTATTGCCAGCCTGAGAAGAGCAACTCGGAGTCCTTCATTTCGCAGAGACAAGGTGAGACGGATGAGAACTCCAAAGAGCCAAAGGAAAGGAGGTGCAAAGGGGACGTGTACATGAGATTCCACCCAAACATTTCCAAAGTGGACCCCCTCTTAATAGTACGGCTTTCCTATGACTCAACTCCATCGAAAAGAACCGTAGAGAAATGCCATCTTCAATAATCTTCGAGGGGCAACAAATCGTCTTGTGTTTAGTCATGATATATCTAAAAAGCTCAGTACACATGATTAGTCCACAAAAGCATTGTCATCAATCACCAAAACTACTAAGGGACAAGGATGCCCTTACAATCTCCCCCTTTTTGGTTGATTGATGACAATACGGGATTTGCACAAAGGGAAAGAATATAGCACAAGCAAACCCCACATCTCTAGAATATAGACGAGCTCCCCCTAGATTCGTGCTAGAGAGTAAGGTGCTTTGGACTGCACGGCACGAATACTAGGATCACCACTCCCCCTATATTTTAGAGACAAAGCATATCTTGCAAAGATAAGGCTGACACTAAACAAGATAGTAAATATGAGCATAACATGAATAGCACGATATAGCATAAGCTCAATAGGATAATAAGGTACGATAGAGTGCATATGTCTTACACCATATGATAAACTTAGTCTCACGAGCACAACCAAACCAAAGCAAACAAGTTCAACAGACGAAAAGCAAAGCAAATGGCGAAGCACACGCACACACGACACGCAAATCCTACACTCTCTCCCCCTTTGGCATCGAGACACCAAAAAGGCAGAGAGGCACTAGTAGAGAAAGCACCTAATATGAGACACATTAGTGTCGGTTTGGTTTTGAGCCGGCACTAATGTGTCCATTAGTGCCGGTTCCAATGGCTAGCCGACCGTTCTCATTAGTACCAGTTCGTGGCGAACCTTTAGTACCAGTTCGTGCCATGAACCGGTACTAAAGAGGGTGGTGGCAGGGTGTCGTTAGTCTGGGGCCCGTCCAGCACCTTTAGTACCGGTTCGTGGCATGAACCGGTACTAAAGGTCGACGTACATAAACCCTTCGTCCACCCGAGCCACTCTGTTCTTCCCCTTTCCCCTCACTTCTCCTCTGTTCTTCCCCTTTCCCCTCGAGCTCCTCACAAATTTTGCCCAAAATTTGTCAAGATTTGAAGGCCCCCATCCATTCAAATGATCACAAAGGTTAGCAACTTTGTCCTTTCAACCCTCATTGCTAGATTAGCTCTTGCAATGCTTTGTATAGTGATTAATTTGGGAGGAATTATATTTGCTAGTATTTGATTTATATGCAATTTGAGGTCAAAAATAACACTTAGTTTGCATATGTAGGTGTGGTTTACTTAGTGCCTTCTAAATCTCCGTCGTAACCACCGTCGATCACCCGCACCGCCTGTCGCTGGCACCACCTTTTGGTGAGGCTCTTGTTCATGAATATTTTACATTACCAAATTGATGTTTGTGTGATTTGGATATATAGTTACTTGTATAATTATCTTACCCGTACGTTGTTTGTTATACATAGTGCCATGGTTTTGATATCCGTCCCCGTCGGCCCTCGTCCTTGTTATGATTCGGATGTGGTATATTCTATTTTAAAACTAGTTGTTGCATTTTGTGTTTATGACAAATTATGCCCATCAAGTTGACATAGATATTTTTATCTAGGAGGTATGTGAACCAAAAATTCCAACCGACCCTATTGTCGAGAGGTTAAATTTAGTTGAAAGAGAAAACGAGTATTTGAAAGAAAAATTGAAAAGAATTGAGGGGGAGAAGATGGAATTGGAGTTGCATGTTGCCGATGTCGTCGATGATCACAAGATCAAGATGGAGAAAATGAGGTTGAAGATTAGAAAGATTAGAAAATATGCCATTGATAGTGTGGCTTGGTATCATTATGATGTTGGATCAATTGTTACCTTAGTTGCGATCTTCATCGCATTTGTTGTTGCATTTAAATTCTTTAGCTAGAGAGTTATTTGTATGTTGCATTTAATTAAGTGATGTATATGAACTTTATGTATGAACTTGTATTAATTTGGTCTATTTGGTGTTGTGTAATGAAGATGAGCCGACAATGGATGTATGATGACCGATGCTCTCCCCGAGTTCATTAATGGCGTGCATACTTTTCTGCGGGCCGCTGAGGCAAACAAGCGGGTGGATGGTTTTATGCCTTGTCCATGTGCTGGCTGTAAGAATGGTCACAGTTACTCTACAGAAAAAACCATTCACATCCACCTATTTAAGTCCGGTTTCATGCCCCACTATAATGTTTGGACCAAGCACGGAGAAATAGGGGTTATGATGGAAGACAATGAAGAAGAAGAGGACGACGATGGCTATCCTGGCCATGGGTTCCCTGAATACGATGATACAACAATGGGGGAAGAAGCTGAGCCGGCAATGTGGGAAGAAGCTAAAGAAGAGGCATCAGATGAGCCCGCTGATGATCTAGGTCGGGCCATTGCCGATGCAAAGAGAAATTGCACAAGTGATCTGGAGAGGACGAAGTTGCAGCGCATGTTAGAGGATCACAAGAAATTGTTGTACCCGAATTGCGAAGCTAACAAAAAAAGTTGGGCACCACACTTGAATTGCTACAATGGAAGGCAGAGAATGGTGTATCTGACAAGGGATTTGGAAAGTTGCTGGTAATGATAAAGAATATGCTTCCAAAGGACAACGAATTGACCGAGAGTACATATGAAGCAAAGAAAGTTCTCTGCCCTCTAGGGTTAGAGGTGCAAAAGATACATGCATGCCCTAATGACTGCATCCTCTACCGCGGTGAGTACGAGGATTTGAACGCTTGCCCGGTATGCAGTGCATTGCGTTATAAGATCAGTCGCGATGACCCTGGTGATGTAGAGGGCGAGCACCCCAGGAAGAAGATTCCTGCCAAGGTGATGTGGTATGCTCCTATAATACCACGGTTGAAACGTTTGTTCCAAAACAAAGAGCATGCGAAGGCGATGCGGTGGCACGCAGAAGATTGTAAGAAAGACAGAAAGTTGAGAGTACCCGCTGACGGTTCGCAGTGGAGAAAAATCGAGAGAAAGTACTGGGAGGAGTTTGCAGGTGACCCAAGGAACGTATGGTTTGGTCTAAGCGCAGATGGCATTAATCCTTTTGGGGAGCAGAGCAGCAACCATAGCACGTGGCCTGTGACTCTATGTTTGTATAACCTTCCTCCTTGGTTGTGCATGAAGCGGAAGTTCATTATGATGCCGGTGCTCATCCAAGGCCCTAAGCAACCCGGCAACGACATTGATGTGTACCTAAGGCCATTAGTTGAAGAACTATTACAGCTGTGGAATGGAACATGTGTACGTGCGTGGGATGAGCACGGACAGGAAGAATTTGACCTAAAGGCGTTGCTGTTCGTGACCATCAATGATTGGCCTGCTCTCAGTAACCTTTCAGGACAGACAAACAAGGGATACCGCGGATGCACGCACTGTTTGGATGATACCGACAGTATATATTTGGATAGTTGTAGGAAGAATGTGTACCTGGGACATCGTCGATTTCTTTCGACAAGGCATCCCGTAAGAAAGAAAGGCAAGAATTTCAAAGGTGAGGCGGATCACCGGACGAAGCCTCGCCACCATACTGGTGCTGATGTACATGATATGGTAAAGGATCTGGAGGTAATCTTTGGAAAGGGTCCTGGCGGAAAACCTGTTCCGAAGGACGCTGATGGACGCGCACCCATGTGGAAGAAGAAATCTATATTTTGGGACCTGCCATATTGGAAAAACCTAGAGGTCCGCTCCGCAATCGACATGATGCACGTGACGAAGAATCTTTGCGTGACCCTGCTTGGCTTTTTGGGCGTGTATGGGAAGACAAAAGATACACCAGAGGCACGGGAGGACCAGCAACGTATGCACGGAAAAGACGGCATACATCAGGGTCGGGCCAGCTATGCTCTTACCAAAGAAGAGAAGGAAATCTTCTCCGAATTCCTGCTCAGCATGAAGGTACCATCTGGCTTCTCGTCGAATATAAAGGGAATAATAAATATGGCAGAGAAAAAGTTCCAGAACCTAAAGTCTCATGACTGCCACGTGATTATGACGCAACTCCTTCCGGTTGCACTGAGGGGGCTTCTACCGGAAAACGTTCGATTAGCCATTGTGAAGCTATGTGCATTCCTCAATGCAATCTCTCAGAAGGTAATCGATCCAGAAATCATACCAAGGTTACAGAATGATTTGGTGCAATGTCTTGTTAGTTTCGAGTTGGTGTTCCCACCATCCTTCTTCAACATCATGACGCACGTCCTAGTTCACCTTTGCGAAGAGATTAACGTTTTGGGTCCTGTATTTCTACACAATATGTTCCCCTTTGAAAGGTTCATGGGAGTCTTGAATAAATATGTTCATAACCGTGCTAGGCCAGAAGGAAGCATCTCGAAGGGCCATGAAAATGAGGAGGTCATTGAGTTTTGTATTGACTTCATTCCTGACCTTAAGCCGATTGGTGTTCCTGAATCGCGGCATAAGGGCAGACTGGAAGGAAAAGGCACGCTAGGAGGGCATCAAATAATATGTATGGATGGGCATTCTCTCACTGAAGCACACTACACAGTTCTACAGAATTCCGCCTTGGTGGCTCCGTATATGGAGGAACACAAGAATTTTCTACAGTCCGAACACCCGGAGAAGTCTGACGACTGGATTACACACGAACAAACAAGGACTTTCACCGGTTGGTTGCAGAAACGTGCCCTGAATGATGGCGATATTCAAAATGACCTATACTCGCTATCCCAGTTACCATCTTCGAATATAATGACTTTCAGAGGGTACCAGATAAATGGGAATACACTTTACATGATCGCCCAAGATAAGAAGAGCACCAACCAAAACAATGGTGTCCGCTTTGATGCAACAACCAACACGGGAAAGGAAACATATTATGGTTACATAGAGGACATATGGGAACTTAACTATGGATCAGGTGATTTGAAGGTCCCTTTGTTTCGGTGCAAATGGGTCAATATGACACGAGGCGGGGTAACGGAAGACCCGCAGTACGGAATGACAACAGTGGATCTCAACAATCTTGCGTATGCAGACGAACCATTCGTCCTAGACAATGATGTGGCGCAGGTTTTTTATGTGAAAGACATGTCTTCCAGGCCGAGAAAAAGAAAAGATAAGGAAGTGAATGGATCATACGACGAGCCAAAGCGCCACATAGTTCTTTCAGGAAAAAGAAACATCATGGGAGTGGATGACAAGACAGACATGTCAGAAGATTATGAAAAGTTTGATGAAATTGCTCCATTCACAGTGAATATTGACACGAGCATCCTGTTAAATGATGAAGATTTTCCATGGTTATGGCGCAAAGGGACACACGCGAAGAAAAAGTTTCACACCAAAAGATCTGGGATGTGATCGGCTTCACTATCATCACTTTCTTCTATGTTTCACACCCAGGAGGGAATGTCTATAATAGTTAGGGTAGTTATGTGTTTTGGCATTTGAAACGCAAAGAAATTTTATGTGCAAACAAATTCTTTTCATGCATTTACTGATTTTTTTTCCAGCTAAATGACCCTAAAATTGAAAAGCATTTCAAATGAACTTAGAAAAGGTTGAAAGTTGGCATGGTATCATAATTTCATACAAATAGAATGTGCAAGAAAGCAGAGAGGGTTACGGCAAAAACTGGATGCACTTCGTGTATAAAATGGACAATCTCTTTCGAAGTATCAGGGTTTCTGACGAAAACTGAACTGTTACAAAGGCATTTCATTTTTTAAATAACCTAAGCATTACCAAATTGAATATAATGATAAAACACACTAATATTAAACATAAGAAAAAAGAATCACTGAAAAAACTTTTTTCAAAGTTAAGTTATTCACAAACTAGTGATTCACACAAATTTCAAATAATTCAAAATTTAAACTATTCAAATTTGAAAACTACCAGCACTAACAGAAAGTTTGTAATTTTTTGTACCTAAAGCAAAAATATTCACAAAGAAACTCTAAATACAGCAAAAAACAACTCAAAAATAAATAAAACAAAAATAAATAAAGCGAAAAAAATTAAGAAAAAATAAAGCCCGCCTACTGGGCCAAAGTGGCCTGCATACGACTAGCAACACAACCTTTTGTTGGGCCAGGATGCAGGCCCGCAAAGGCCCAGTAGCCCCATTGGGCGAAGAGGACAGGTAGGCCCAGTAGGCCTGGTTAGGAGAGGAGCTCGAGAGAGCTACCGCACTGGGGCTTATAAACCAGTGCGGTAGCCCCTCGACTAGCGAGGTGGGACTAAACTTGCGCACCGCCTGGAGCCAGCGCACCCCCTTTAGTACCGGGTCGTGGCTCCAACCGGTACTAAAGACCCCCCCCCCCTTTAGTACCGGTTGGTGCCACGACCCGATACTAAAGGGGGTGCGCTTCCCGCCGCTTGGCCTGGCCAAAACAGACCTTTAGTACCGGTTGGTGGCTCCAACCGGTACTGAAGGTCCATCCTATATATACTGCACTTGAAAAAATTCAGTTTCCCTCTGTTCTTCCCTCCGTCGCGCCGCCCGGCCCCGATCGTCGCCGCCCCCGCCCCTCGTCGCTGACCTCGGCCGTCGCCGCCCTTCGTCGTCGGTCCCGTCGACGTCGCC
>NC_041383.1:154707822-154727217 GCF_002162155.2 Triticum dicoccoides | reverse complement strand
CGTCGTCGCCGCCCCGTCCCGCAGCCCCGTCGTCGCCGCCCCGTCGTCGCCTCGCCGGTGAGCTCGCCCCGATCGCCATGTCCACTCACACACACACACTACACACACACACACACACACACACATTAGTTTGTTTGTTATAAATTTTTCTGTTTTTTAGTTATAAAAATGTTAGAAATTATTCTATTTTTTAGTTATATAAATATTAGAAATGTTAGTTTTATAGAAATGTTATAAATGTTTTCTGTTTTTTAGTTATAGAAATATTTATAGAAATGTTAGCAATTTTTCTGTTTTTTAGTTATATAAATATTAGAATTGTTATGGAAATGTTAGTTATATAATCAGGAAATTTTAGAATTAGTTTTAGTTAGATGAATTAGATTAATGTCAAATTGTTAGAATTTGCATATATATAGAATTTTAGTTATCACAATCCAATCATTTAAGAAATGTTACTTTTTGCAGGCATATAGTATTTGTTCTCGACGATATGCCCGGTCCGCATCCTCGTCGTCGACCCGTTCGCGACGACGTCCTGCTTGAGGGGACCCATGTCCGGGACTGGGCTCCGACGGGCTGGCACTGGGAGGTGCTACCTGGAGGGGCGCGCCACTTGGTGAGGAACCCGACCTCGGGTCCCGTCGTCGACCCTGATCTTCTTTGGTGGCGTTCGCGTGGGCCACATTCGGTGCAGAGACAGCCGGCCCCGCCGGAGGTGGTGCGTCGCCGTATCAGGGAGGAAGATGAGCACGTCCATCGCTACATGGCTGCTATGGACGACGTCAGGTTCTCCACTACTTGGCGGGTTCTTTGGGCAGATGACCGAAGATATGATCCTGTGATGGTTCCTTCTCTTTGGGTGTGCACCGCCCGCGCCCCAGGAACCGCGAGTGGCGCCCTAGATTCTTCTGTAGTACTCGATCTTTATTAGGTACCTAGCCAGTGATGTATTCGATATATAATATTCGAGATGATGTATTCGAGATTATCTATATTAAGACGATCGATAATGTATTCGAGATTATATATTCGAGAAGATGTATTCGAGATTCAGTTTTTCCTTATTGATTAATTGCATCCATGCATTGTAATTTGAATACTAAATTGTTTTATATTTCTTCTGTATTAGTAAAGTAAAAGCTATGGCGGACAATACCGGCAGAGAGAGAGAAGAGGAATTGTTCGACATCATACGCAACCCTCATAGGCTAGATGATCTGAATGAAGCAGATGACGGCTCCCAATATCTGAACAATACCGGAGAGGGTGATGAAAAGATATTCGATCTCGACGACCGGGCTGATGAAGTCATGAACTATGATTATGATTATGACAGACAATGTTTGTGATGACACAGACAATGCTGATCTTCAAATAACAAAGACTACCGGCGAGGTATATTTATATAAGCATGCATCATGGTGATCATCACATGTTTTTTTATTGAAGATATATTAACGAATCAATCTTTCTTCTTTCAGCCCTCCGGATCGAGCAAATCTGCTTCTACAGACAGCAAGACAAAGCGAGGCCCGGGCAGATTGTTGAAGGATGGTGTAAAGTACCACATCGAATCCATCAAACCTAGTGGCGAACCCCTCACACCTAAGAACATTGCGAACAAGTGGACTCGTCAGTGCAGAGTTCTTGTGAAGGACAAACTCCCTATCTCCATTCAAGAATGGAAAGAGCCAAAGACTAAACGTCCAGGTGTTACTTGGGTCGACAAAAGAGCCAAAGAAGACCTTCTGAAATCTCTGATGGAACATTTCACCCTACCAAATCATTTCACTGAAGCAGATGTGGAGAAAGTCAAGGCCGCTGCTCTTAAGAAGATGGCAATTGCATTCAACACCCACAAGAAAACTGTATGGGCCGATTACCTCGCTAATGAAAGGAAGACTCCAGAATTCACGGGAACACTAGAGAAGCAAAGAGAGCACTGGGACGATTTCATGACCTTCAAGGATTCAGAAATATCTAAGGAACGGTCGATGAAAAACAAGGCAAATGCCGCAAGAAAGACACAGTTCCATAGGCTGGGTCCAGGTGGCTACGCGGTGGGATTGCCTAAGTGGGATAAGTCTAAGCAAGAGATGGAGGATGCAGGGGTCACTCCGGTTACCCGGCACTAGCCCCCCAGGTGCAGAACTTAGTTCTATGCGCATGGGGGAGCGTTGGACCCGACGAAAGGTGAAGTTTCGCGGAAGGCAAGTCTAAAAGGAGCTGAAAAAAAGATAATTGACGCAATAGATGAAGCTCGAAGGGGGGTGTTCACGCCCAACAGAGAGAACGACGAGCTTACACGCGCCCTGGGAAATCCTGAACACCCGAGAAGAACACGAGGCATGGGCGTTATTCCCTGGTATGAGGGCTTTTCAGAATGGAACGAGGACTACAGGAGCCATGCAAGAAGGAAGATTGAGGAGGAGAAGAAAAGGAAGCTGGAGGAGGAGCAGAGGAAGCAGGACGCAGAACGCCTTCAAGGCCTAGAAGCAAGGCACGTGGACCTGGCACTCAAATTCCAGTAGCAGCAACAGCAGATCGACTCACTTAGCCAGGAAAGGGGGTCTCAGCAGCGGCAGCAGCAAGCGGATGATCGTCCAGCATTGGATAGCACCGTCCCATCCATGTCGAGAAGCAGTGTTGGTTCTGCCCCGGGCGACACACTACTGGATACATACCCTGTGGATGAGATCATAGAGAACACTAACTGCGAGCTACACTCCAAAATGAAGAACATATCCATGAAGGTGGCGGTGGGCGTTGCTTTTCCAGTTAACCCCAAAGCAACCTACCATTGCATCCCGATTCCAGAGGGCTATGCTCGTGTCATGGTTGATGAAGTGGTGGACCCATATTCGGGGCTAACGCTTGACATTCCTGGAGGTGAAGACGAGCGCACACTGGGATAGGCCATACATCGTATCATCCTATGGAGAAAGGATTGCATCATCTTTCGAAGTCCACCGACACCGCGTCGTCTGCCGACTCCTCCTCGAAGTCCGCCACCGAGTCAGCAGACTCCCGCTCCTCCAAGTCCACGAACGCGTGAGACGACTCCTCCTTGAAGTCCGCCACCTCCTCCAAGTCCCCGAACGCGTGAGCTGACTCCTCCGGTTTCAAGCCCGGCACAGCGTCATGCCACTTCTCCAGTTTCAAGTCCGGCACCGTGTCAGGCCACACCTCCTGCTTCAAGTCCGGCACATCGTCAGGCCACTTCTCCTAGTCCAACTCCACGTCAGCCGTCTCCGCCGGCTCAGCAATCGCAGAAGAGACATCCAGCAGCTTTGGTGCGTAGTGGTACGAGTCGAGGTAGTTTAGGAAGTACAGGCGAAGGCAAGCGATATAAATATGGTCCAAGCCTCGCTCCTCTTCCTCAGAGGCCTTACGACATGACTGAGGAGCAAAACGCAGCCATAGTGCAAGCCCATGTGGACGCCCATTTTGGATCGAAACCGGCACCGCCGCCAAAGGAGAAAGTTCCTGAGAAAGTAATTGACCACTTCATTCGTATGGCTAGAGAACCAGCTCCCAAGCCTGTTGACTCGGACTATGAGCGCCTAATCAGGAAGGCACATTGAGCACGACTACAGAAGGAAGTGAGCTCAAGCTCGAGCCAACAAGTAGCTGGCAAAAAATGCAGGAAAATTGTTCCCCAGTTGGGAGAACAGGCGGCGCAAGCGATCCCGCGCTTGTTGTGCCAACAACACATGATAGGAGTAGTTCGCGCGCCAAATATTATTGTGGGCAAACCGTTAGCGTTCCCCAGCATGGCGATGTGGTAATAATAGAGGATCATATAATGCAGGCTCAAATGCTCAATATCTTTGTTGGACAACTCCTCGAAATCGAGCCCATGCCTACGCTTAAAGAATCGGAAATAGCATGGCAATATGTCCGGGGCAAACCTTTGGTCCATCCAGACAAGGCCAAGGACCTCCCAACGAGAATGTATCAATTGCATCAGTGGTACATGAACCTTACCAAGATTTCCAATCGAGAGTCCCTCATGGTGAATGTCAAGCATGAGCATTATTACCATGAGAAAGCCCTGGCCATTGAGTATCCAGAACTATTTCAGCTATTTAATCAAGACGCACTCGACAAGTCTATCGTCAGTTGCTATTGTCTGTAAGTGATTTCTTTCTGTAATTTAAGTCTCAAGCTAGTTATGTAGTGATAATTTTGATCAATCATTACATGTAATTATCCTCACTATATTCTTTTTCTGTGGTATTATATGCAGGATGAAGATGTATGAAATGAAAAAAGCTGGACGCTATGGCGTTGGGTTCATTGACCCAAATACCATTAATCAGGACATATGGGATAATGAACATTGTCAAGCTGCTGTAGAGGAAAGCATGCTAGAGTTCTTGAAGCGCCTCAATACCAATGAAGATATACTACTTCCTTACAACTTCTCGTGAGTCACACTGTCTTGTACTACAAATTCTGTTTTTGCTTACTAGCTAGCTAGATGTTAATAATTAAGTGTATACGGTTTACGGTAGTTGATTAATTTTTTGCACATGCCCGCTTAATTAAGACATGCAAACGTGTGCGTATGTAGTTGCCACTGGGTCTTGTTAGACATTAAAGTTGAGGAAGGAAAAGTTGAATTACTGGACTCACTAACTAAAGAAGATAAAGACTTCACCATCGTGAAGGGGATAGTCAACAGGTAATTTCAATCATTATTAACTATTAGTTCCTGATACGAACTATATAATAACCCCTTTATTTAATTTTCTTTGCCGGCGGGCAGGGCATGGGCAAAGTTCATCAAGGTGACTCCAGGCACGTGGCCAAAAAAGTTGTTTTGGCATCGACCCAAGGTAAGTAATTAAGTAGCTAGTACTAGCTAGCTACCATCTCTTTAATTCTTGTTTCAATATCATTAATTAATTATCATGCTTGATTAATCATTATCTGATTCAATTCCATTCTCGTAAAGGCCCTGAGGCAGGCGTCGGGGAATAATCTGTGTGCATTCTATGTTTGCGAGAACATTCGCATGATGACGTGTGAAAGGAGCAGATCTGATAGACAGGACTGGGTACGTTTTTGTCAGAACACTATTCACACCATTATCGATATCTAGTCACACAACTAACACACATGTATATTGATCTCCTTCTTAACAGTTCAGGTCCGTGCGGGATAAGCTCCTACCATCGGACCGCATACAAGCACTTCAAGAGGAAATAGCCAGATTTTTGCTCGACCAGGTCATAGATCCCAAAGGAGAATACTATTACCCGCTACCGCCCCCATGAACCACTTGTCATCGTGCTCCGAAGGCACCAAGGCAACATGTAGGAGAAATTGTATATGTATATACATGTGTATGTGTGAATAGTTAATGGTGTTGGCTGTGAGACATTCGATGATATTATATATATATATATATATATATATATATATATATGTGTGTGTGGTTCTACGTACGAGAAAATCTATTTATATATATGCATAACGTGTACAATTTGTAGTATCGTGAAATACTAGCAAACAAAAAAGAATTAAATGAAAAATAAAGCCAAATTGAAAACATAAAATTAAAGCAAAAATTAAAAAAACACCCAAACATTTAGTACCGGTTGGTGTTACCAACCGGTACTAATGTCCCACACGCACCCGGGCCTGGCTCGTGCCACGTGTTTGCACTTTAGCGCCGGTTCGTGACGAACCGGTACTAAAGGGGGGACCTTTAGTCCCCACTCTTTAGTGCCAGTTCGCCAACCGGCACTAAAGGCCGTCACGAACCGGCACTAAAGCCCGGTTCTGCACTAGTGAGGGCACCTACAACAAGGGTGGTAGCTCAGGCGGAAAAAGACTCCTTGTCGTCATACTCCGCAGCAGGAATGTACTCCTCCTCAGAATCGGTCCACTTGTAGCCCTGCTTAGCCATCCAGGTAGCCTCGGGGGAGATGTTCCTCTCAGAGCCGCTTGCCACGTCCTCGCCGCACGCCCTCTAAATCCTGTTGTCGTGACGACAACCCTCCTTTTGAGCAACATGAACCTTGTACTGACTCTGGACCTACATGCAGAAAAGCCTCTTCATCTTGATCTTCAGCTTCTTCGCCCAAGAGGGCTCGGGAGATGGAGTAGTGAATGCAGAACGGTCCGCAGCAATTTCTTCCTCCTCAATCTCCTCCTCATCCATAGCCCACCTAGCAGCCTCAGCAGAAGTGGTGGTGTTAGCCCATTGTGGCTTGATGCGGAGCCTGATGGGCTCATGACGAATCCACTCTGGAGCTTCAAACTCATCATTGGGAAAATGCTTCTCCCAAGTCTTGGAGATCAGGTGGAACAGGTAAGGCCCATAGATGGGGACCTTACGGTTGAACATGGTGAACTGAAGCTCACAGCACATGATATGTGAGACATCAAGTGGCTGAGTCTGAGCCTGACGGGCCTCCTCACAGATAAGCATCATGTCAACGAGGTAAGCATGCACCTGGCCCATGTCACCAATGCGTGGGAAGAGGGTGTTTCGGAAGAGCCGATGCATGATGTCAAGGAAGGGATTAAGCACCCACGTTGTCTTCTTGTTGGGAAGAGTCTTCGGAACAAGGAATGGCATGAGCTTGTTCTTGTTGGCAGACTCAGAGTTGGCATGAGGGCGAACTCCAACTAGCGTGTCGAGCCCTTCATCTGGAACGTTAAGCAACTCCATGAACTCCTTCCAAGTAGCAGACATCCAGCGACCATTAGTCATCCAAGTCATGGTCCTTGCATCATCGACGCCGAAGTAGACTGAAGCAAAGAACTGTGCGATGATCTCTGGATCAAAATCCTTGTGGAAGGTGAGCATGTGCTCAATGCCGAACTGCTCCACTAGATCCAAGGCCTCTCCAAAGTACCTACGGTGCTTGTCCTGCCTCATATGATGGATGTCAATGTAGTGAACTTCCATGTAGAGGTTCTGCTTGGCCTTGATCACATCTAGATAGATCAGATTCTGTTGCTTGGTCCAGAAGAGATCATTGCCTCGCAAGTTAGCCCGGGGATTCACATAGGGATTGAGCTTCCTTCGAATGACAAACTCGGCCTGGGGCATCTCATCCATGCCCATGACGAGCTCCTTTTGCTTGATGGCGGTGGTCTTGGTCCTGCATTGGGGGGCATTGGAGCCCTCAGGAGCTTCATCTTGATTGCGCAGACGCTTTGACCCTGTGTCACGGCTGGGATTCGAGCGATGAGCAAAGGAACCGGAGCCACCACCTAGACACAAAGACACAAAAACACGCACGGGAACAAGAGGGATCAAAAACCAAACCGAAAGAAACAGAAAGCATGAGATCTGGACAACACAAAAGGGTGCAGGATGAATCTACGGTAGTACCGGGCAGGGTTACGGATGTAAAAAATTACATCCGCTCCAGCCGCGATAGAAACGTGTCGGGGTGGCACGATAGTACCGCGCTTGGGGCGGAAGTAATTTTTTACTTCCGGACGCCAAGCGGTAGTACCGCACCAAGGTGTGGAAGTACCGCAAGGCATCAGAACCAGGTGAGGCTACGGTAGTACCGCTCCAGGAGGAGCGATAGTACCGCACGGATCAAAAACCGCAACAGAGGTCGTGGATCTGGACCTAGAACCTTCGCACGACAACTTTGGTACTACCGTTGATCAACCAGAACTATTTTGACTATCCAAAGAGCATGCAAACTACACTACCACTCTCCTACGAATCCCACTTGCAAAGATTTAGCCAAAAATCTCAAGAACACCACATGCATCTCCCCAAAACCTAAAAGCACAACGAAGGACAAAAGGGAGAGGAACTTGGGGAAAACCCTTGGTCCATAGCAAGAGGGCGAGGTGGGGAATGATCCCACGGGTCAGAATCCGAGGAGAGCGGCCGGAGAAGGAGATCTGGCGAAGGCCTCCGGCGCTGTTCTTGGGCAGGAGAGAGAGAGATGGGGTGGGGAATAGAGATGAATGGGTATGGGAGTTAGAACTCCCCTGTCCCGCTCTTAACCCCCACCCGCTCGCGTGGGCGCGGAAGTACTGCGGGTCATCGCAGTAGTACCGCCAGGGTGGAAGTACCGCACTATGGGCGGTAGTACCGCTCTTTCAGCAGCAGTAAAAAATTACTGCCGCGGAGGTAGCGGTAGTACCGTGCCCCTGGAGGGCCACGCACTAAACATAGAGCCACCAACTCCTGCGGTAGTACCGTGGTTCACCACGGTAGTACCGTAAACCAAGAGAGTGCAAGAACACACGAGAGAAAGGAAGAAAAAGCAAAACAACCTCCGGAAGAACACCGACCAACTAAGAAGCGAACACAAACGATGACCCAAACACGGCAAGGAGAAGAGGAAGCCACACAACAGCAAAGACTAACTACGAGACACACCTTCTCCAAAGGGAGGGCGGTGGCCGGAGCCACCTATGTTTGAGTCAATTGGTATGGCACCGCGAAGAATTATCCTTGGGTCCATGACCAAAACTCGTCTTTGAAGCACAACTACCATAAAAAATGGCTAATGTGAAAGAGTTGATCAATTTATGCATAATGGGGGGAGGAAGAGTTCATTGAGAGAACAACACTCCCCCTATGTCCATGCTTACACCTAAACTAGACAACAAGTTGAGTGCGGTGGGAGGTGCAAGGGTTCAAGTCACATTGCTCGAATCGATGATATTTAGCTCATGCCTTAACTCACGAAATCTTGCTTCATCCAAGGGCTTCATGAAAATATCTGCAAGGTTATCATGAGTGTTGACATACTTCAACTCGATCTTCCCTCGCCTAATGTGATCCCGGATGAAGTGATACCGAATCTCAATATGCTTCATCTTGAAATGTTGCACCGGGTTGAGAGAAATCTTGATGGCACTTTAATTACCACACCAAAGAGGCACTTTGTCACAAATGACACCGTACTCCTTTAAAGTTTGCCTCATCCATAAGAGTTGTGCACAACAACTACCGGCCGTCACATATTCCGCTTCGGTGGATGAGAGAGACACACAACTTTGCTTCTTGGAAGACCAACTCACCAAAGAGCAACCAAGAAATTGGCACCCTCCAGAGGTGGACTTCCTATCCACTTTGTCTCCCGCCCAATCATAATCCGTAAATCCTTCAAGCTTGAAGTTTGCTCCTCTTGGGTATCATAAGCCAAAGTTTGGGGTATGAGCCAAATATCGAAAGATTCGCTTGACCGCCACATAGTGGCTTTCCTTCGGTGCAGCTTGAAACCGTGCACATATTCCCACACTCAACATGATATACGGTCTAGATGCACAAAGGTAAATCAAGGAGCCAATCATGGAGCGATATACCATTTGATCCACCGCTTTACCATTGGGATCAATGTCAAGTTGGCACTTGGTAGGCATTGGAGTAGAAGTCGGCTTGACATCACTTAGCTTGAACCTTTTTAGCATGTCTTGAGTGTATTTGGCTTGGTTGATGAAGGTACCTTCTCTTCTTTGTTTGATATCAAAACCAAGGAAGAACTTCAACTCTCCCATCAAAGACATCTTGAACTTAGAGGTCATGAGAGCGGCAAATTCCTCATTGAAAGCTTTGTTAGGGGAACCAAAGATAATATCATCAACATATAGTTGGCATACAAACAACTCCCCTTTAACCTTCTTAGTAAAAAGAGTGGGATCGATTTGCCCAACCTCAAATCCACGATCTTGTAACAACTCGGTAAGGTGGTCATACCACGCACGTGGGGCTTGTTTAAGGCCATAGAGTGCCTTATCGAGTTGATACACATGATTCGGAAAGTAGGGATCCTCGAACCCGGGGGGTTGCTTGACATAAACCAACTCATTAATAGGACCATTAAGAAAAGCACTTTTCACATCCATTTGTTGTAACTTAAAGTTGTGATGGGAAGCATAAGCAATCAACAAACGAATGGATTCAAGGCGAGCAACGGGAGCAAAGGTTTCACCGTAGTCGATACCCTCGACTTGGGAGTAGCCTTGTGCTACCAATCTTGCCTTGTTGTGAATGATGTTCCCATGAGCATCTTGCTTGTTCTTGAATATCCACTTGGTTCCAATGATGTTGTGGTTCCCCGACGGCCTTGGCACCAATCTCCACACCTTGTTGTACTCAAAGTCGTCGAGTTCTTCATGCATGGCATTGAGCCAATCCGGATCTTTGAGCGCCCCATAGACCTTTTGGGCACTACAAAAAAAATACACTTCTGTGATGATATGTGTTTGTCACAGTAGGTTGCGTTTTTTGTCATGCATGTACATCCATGACAAATTTATGACAGAATCAAGATAGTCATACATGTGCTGTCGTAGAAGTGTTCCATGACATTACCAAAATTATCATCACGGAAGTGTCCACTTCCACGACGATAAATCGCGCGTCACAGAAGTGCTTTCGTCAAGGGTGACTGACACGTGGCATCCACCATAACGGAACACCGTTAAGCTATCGGGTCGGGCTTTGAATCCGATAACCCGTTAACAGCCCCGGCCAATGAGGATTTTCCACGTGTAAAATCATCATTGGCTGGAGGAAACACGTGTCGACTCATCGTTGGGGCAGATGTCATCCGCTCATTGGACCGAAGGCGCCTATGATACGACGACACGTGGCACGGCCCAACAGAGGCCCATTCCTGTGAAAAGGCTGGCCCATTTGACTTGGTCAAAAGGTGGCGGGCCGGCCCACGGAAAGCCTGTTAACGGCCTGTTCGCGTATAGCCCATTTACAGCCCGCTAACCCAGGGCCCGTTACGCCCTATCCGAATTAGGCCCAGTAGCGTCATCTGGGCCGTCCAATATGATTCAACCCATTTTAACTTCCGGCCCATGTGTGGCCCATGACTTCTTTCGGCCCATATGAGGACCTTTGTAACTCTTGGCCCATTAACGGCCCGTGGTGAAACTGGCCCGTGATGAACAGTGTATCACTTTGTACCCATTAACGGCCCGTTATTCCATTGGTCCGTTTCCAGCCCAAGTTATCTTTCGGCCTTCTCAGAGCCCATTGATTCTTGGGCTCACTTGCAGCATTCGGTTACATACGCCCCGTTACTGTCATTTTCTGCTTGTGGGCCAAATTCAGCCCGTCGTTACAGTCGGCCCGTTTGTGGACCGTTGATACGTTGGGCCGTTTTCATGTAATAAAACCCGTTGGGCTGTTTTCATAGAGTTATCAAATACGGCCTATTAACGGCCCGTTATGATCCACGAATAGTACGGCCCATGATTGGCAAAATGATGATACGCCCCGTAGAAGGCCCATGGATCCTACGACCCGTATGAGGCCCATGGATAGTACGGCCCGTAGAAGGCCCATGGATCGTACGGCCCGTAGAAGGCCCATGGACCCTACGGTCCGTAGAAGGCCCATTGATCCCTAAGGCCCGTATAGAAGGCCGATGGATCCTACGGCCCGTATAGAAGGCCAATGGTCCTACGGCCGAACGAAGGCCCATGGATCATACGGCCTGCAGGAGGCCCATGGTTACAACAGTCCATGTGTTGCCATGATTATTTTGGCCTAGTTACCAAAAATAGGCTATTGTGGCCACTAGAAAAACACAGAAAAAGAACTGCGGTGACTACAAGCAAACAACTAAACAAGACAATAAGGAAATAAATAAGCAAGCAATTAAGGCTAGCCTATTACCGCTATTACACATATTACATCCACTGGGCATCAAAGTTTGCCACCAGTGCAGATATAGGGAACAAAACAGCATATTACATACACTGGCCGTCAAAATTGGCTACTAGTGCAAATAAACGCGGCAGCAAAACAAGAGCATAACTGAAACAACTTCAGAAGAGCTCAAGAAATGTTATCCTGGGTATCCACCATGCTGGCAATAAGCTTAGCAAGCTGATTAGCTTTATCCTGTTTGGCGCTAAAATCCTCCAACGCTTGCTGTTGCACCAGAAAGTATGCATCTGAATGCTCCAGGGACTTCCGCAGTCCTTCCGCTTCTTGTCGCAGCACAGCTGATCGATGTCTTTCAGCTTGTAGTTGAGACTCAAGAAACCGAACTGATTCAGACAGTGAGTTTGAATAGCTTGTGCAAGCGGTAGTGGCCAGTAACTCGAACACTAAACCAAGACAGGACTTTGGGGTTGTCTCGCTATCTTCAAGATAGTCTTCCTTAGCTGTTTTATCAGCTTTGTTGGAGACCAACTAGGATGTGTCACTATCCTGAACCTTATCTGCATTACTTCCTTTACCATTGCTTAATAAGGCACTCTTCCCCAATATTCTGTCAGCATTCTAAAAGAAGAAACAAGCAGACACATAACAAGTTTAGCATGTACTAGTATATGAAACTCATTTCGGTGAACCAGTTCATTAGTAAGGTGGACAGGATTAAACTACCAAGTCTTCTATTGCCAAGTACTAGTACATAATAAATGCATCAAACAAACATATATCTATGTCCTATGGTCACTGCATTGTCTTGCCAAATCAAAATAGAGACACGGTTCAAATCATATCAGTTCAAGACAAAGCAGCAGTGAAAGAATACAAAGCGTGGGAAACTACACGGCACAACAAGATTTCAGATGGGTACCACGGGTCTACATGTACAACAACACTATTGGCTCTGTTGTGATGCTAGTAATGTGCATGATATGAAAGTCAACTGTATACACAATTGAAATTGAAATCAAAAGAGCTATTGGTAAGAGCAAACCTGTTAAAGAAACATGCGTGAACATACCTGATGTGCCATTGGAGTTTCGATTGGATCCTTCAATTTAAAAATAAGTTTGTATCAGTAAATACAGTGATACAAGAGCAAAGCAATCATAGTTAAAAAATGCGCGCCTAAGCGAGCACTTAAGCGCGCCTAGGCTCTAGGCGTTGGCAAAACGCATTGCGCATAACTATGCTTAATCTATGCATAACTGCGCATAAGCATGCGCTTTGGTCAGTAAAGTGCAAGGCGGTGGCAAAACGCACAATTAGCGCCTAGCGCTTTTTTGAACTATGATAGCAATGGAATCTTAAATAAGAACAGTTGTTCTTCAGGTTTAGGCACTTATTCTACATGAACAGAGTACAGTAAGACGCAATAATATAATACTTAAAAATAGAAAATGAGCTCATAGACCTTACCACGTTCTTGGTTCGGGACCAGTACAGAACAAGGCATTCCCAGTCATCATCCAGTAAATGTGTCTCAGGAGAACGTGAGGGAATTTGATGAGTTTCTTTGCCGGTGAAGTGTGTTTTCTTCAGGTAATTCCGATACTGCCACCAAGCATTCTTGAAGATAGCAGAGGTATTAGCACAGGTTACCTCATCCTGAGTTTCCAAGTCGGTCCTTCTCTATAGAGAAAATTGGGAAATTTTGTTGTATTATAACCATCATGGAGGTAGGATGTATGGGATGAAGCAAAGTAATTGCCATGAATAACATTACTTACACATAACTCCTGGACAAACACCTGCAACTGGCATTTTCCTTCATATTCAGTATAATATTTCCAAGATGGGAAGATACGCACATACGATTTAACAACATCAAATGCGATAGATGCTAAACTATGACTGGCTGGTTGTGCTTCCTCCACAGGAATAGGCGTACTAACTAGTGGAGTTGGGGTTCGCCATGATAGTACTGGCCCTTTGGGCACTAGAGCTGCCTTACTAACTGCTCTTGTTTGGGAGCTCTGTGGTGGAGATGGTGTTGTGTCAACAGGAACTGGGTTACTATCGGCTAGGGTTGGGGTTAGATTGGGTGAAGCTGGTTCTCTGTCCATCGCAGTAGGGGTACAATCTGTGAGAGTTTGGGTTATGTGCGGTAGGGCTGGTTCTTGTGCATGTACAACCGGGGTGTTATCTCCACCAAGAGGTAGCACTGTTTTATTTGAAGACCGTGTTTTTATTCCGCTAGATACTGGCATCACCCGCTCCAATTCAAATGGCTGATAAACAGGAAACATAGTTGAATGTACAGACATTGTATGAGAGACAGATGCAATAGATAGTGTGGAAAAAAGAGGGCATGAAATAGTTGACATGTATATTGTTTAACTAAAATGGATAGCATGACATAATTTCACATATATGATGTCTATCTAAACTGGATAGCATAGCATAACATAATTCAAAGATATGATGAATAACTAAACAGGATCGCATGACATAATTCACCTACATGTTATCTAAGTAATCAGCATCACATCATTTAATTCACATATGTGATTTATATGCTAAACAGAGGGCATTCGATATGATGTCTGAACTAAGAACATGGTGTTGAATATTGTGTATATGATGTCTAAACTATGCAATGCAAGACATCGTATGCATGATATGAGTAGTATAACCGTGCCAAGTTAGAGCATACACCTCGGTAGGGGAATAGGACTGGTCATCTGTCTCTGAATCCATCTCTAAGGAGCTATCGGGACCCAACAAGAGATCTGCTTCGACAGGTAGCATTGTCTGCTCTGAAGGCCTTGTTTTCACTCCAGATTTTTTCATCTCCCACCCAAATGGCTGATTCACAGGAAGAGTAGTTTAATGTATAAACATTGTTGACAAATGGAAATGTAATGAAGAAAATGATGGGCAAGATGTCATTCAAATATATGATGCCTGGTTAAACAGGATGGCATTGCACATTTCACATATATTATGGCTGGCTAAAAGACATGAGACTGCATAATTCCCACACATGATATAGAAACTAAACAGGTGGCATTACAGAACATGTGTAAACTAAGCAGATGACATATATGATGTCAAAAGTAGGCACTGCAAGGCAACATATGCATGATATGACTAACATCATCATGCCAAGGTAGAGCAAACACCGTGGGGGGTAAATAGGAGTGGTCAGCGGCGTCTGAATCTGCCTCAGAACAGATATCTTCCTCTGGATTACAATCTGGAGAGGGGTGGGGAGGGTTTGCCATTGACCCCACCATGGAGCGATGTCTGCATGACATTGTATTGCCGTGCAAAACTCTTCTCTTTTTCTCTACATGTTCAGCATGACTGTGTACAATATCTGACATGCATACAAAAAAATATGGTGAGATTATGTAAGGAGAGCATGCAGAAATTTAGAGTGATGGTAACAACCAGTGGATGGATCCAAAAATAATGATAGCAGGCTGATGATTGCTTTAAATTAATAAAAAGACAGATGATGATTGCTTTACTATTTGTTTCCCACCCAAGATGAACAACATAGGCATACCCTAGGTGAACCAGATATTAGACAGACATACTACTCATTGCTGCCTCGATATGTGCCCCACAACTAATTTAGAACTCAAGTTTGAACATGAATTTGGACCTGAGTTGGGAGTCCAAGAGCTGAACAGAATGATAAAGTAGCAGGTAAGTTTAAGCAATGCATAACATAAGCAGAAACAAAAAGAGTGCGACCTCTCTCGTGGACCCGTGTACTCCTCGGGTTCACTGAGTCGATGATGGTGATGCCATTGGGGTGGGTGCCGGCGGCAGGGAAGGAGATCTGAGGCGGCGAAAAACGATCAGGAGTCATGATGTCTGGTTTGGTGGATGCTTCTATCGATGGAGCAGCTCAGGTGAGGTGGAGAACGTCGCGGCAGGAGCAGGACAAACCACACAAAGTTCCCTTCGACACGTACCTGTAACTGAAGTAATTCTGTAAGGGCTCATTTGGCGTGCATGATTCTTAAAACGCAGGGATAGGAAAAACACCAGAATAGGATAGGAAAATGCACATGGTAAACAGAGCATTTGAAACATAGGATTTCTGTCAACTTGGGTGTTTGGTTTACAGGAATTGGAAGAGCAGAGGAATGCAAAGAAACATGGCTAAAATAAAGAGAAACCATATGAAAGCGTGTACAGTTAGAATGTTATTTTGGCACTAATGCACTTGGTCTTGTTTTCATGCATAGGATTTTGAAAAGTAGGTCCAGGTGGATGTTTTGCTTCATTCCTTTCAACAAAATGCATGAATAATTGAATAGTAGAGTGCCATTGGAAAATTCCCTATTGCTATGTTTTTCCGTTGAACCAAAATAGCCCTAATGGATCGACGTGAATGTATAGTAATAAGTGATGCAACAAGTGTACAACCTCTTTGCCATAGCCGTGTCGACCTGATCGTCATTGGGTTGGTCGCTGAAGCAGTTGAGGCAGAGGTGGCTGTCGGAGGTGTGGAGGAAGATCTGAGGAATATGTAGACGGCGTCCAGGGCACTGCTCTATTGTGATGGATCGTTCTGTCGTTGGAGCAGCTCCGGTGAGCCGTAAGACGTCAAGGCTAAAGCAGCACAAGACAGACATCGTCAATCTCAAGTGGGATTCTAATAGCATCTCCAATAGATGATGAAAAATGGATGTACAATTAGCATCACCAAAAACCACCTGACTACAACAGATGAGGTAAAAACTGTTGACTCTGAACTTAACTGTCAAAACTGAAATTTACTGTGGAATCTGAATGCTACTGTCGAAACTGAACGCAATTGTAGCAGAGAGGCACTTGACATGTAGTTTAGGGAGGGCCTGCAGTTCATCTTCAACCTGCACACCCCTGAGCTGCCTGCCACAACCGGCCGAACCGCCGGCCCCAGCGCTGCCTCGCCGCCCCGAAACAACTCGCCACCTCCGCCCCGGCCAGCCCTCTAGCCCCCCCCCCCACCCTGAACCCTAAGATAGATAGTGGGGTACCTCTCCGGCGAGCCCCCGTCCCCGCTGCGGGTGGTTCTTCCTTAACTCCGGCGAGCCCCCCCAATCCCTGAAAATCGACTGACCCAAAAGTCGATTCAGTTGACTGAAGTGTGGCTTAATCGGAGCAGAGCAGCAGCACGAGCGAGGGGGAGAGCAGCAATAGCAGCTGGGCGATCGAGCGAGAGCCGGAGCAGCAGCAGCAGCACGAGCGACCGAGAGCCGGAGCAGCAGCAGCAGATCCAGCTGGTATGGACGCCGCTGCCGAAGGGGCCTCGCACTAGGGGAGAGCCGCCGTGGAGATATCGCCCGCAGAGCCGGCTTCAAGGTAGCCGCTCCATGGGGGTGCGTGATGGAGCACCGTCGGCGTCGGGAGGTCGAGTTAAGGAGAAGATGCGATGCGATGAGTGTACAACCTCTTTGGTGGCGCCGAGTAGGCCTCGGCTTCGTCCGAGGAGTCAGTGAGGATGCTGCGGTTCCGGTGGAGCAGGTTAAGGCGGCGCTGTGGGGATGGAGCAGCCGCGATAGACGAGGCGATTGTTGGAGCAGCTCCTTGGAGGTGGAGGACGGGGCGGCTGAACCGACGGGATGGCGAGATGGACGACGGATCCTCATACGGGGAGGTGGGTAAGGGATGTCGAGTTGTTGCGGTGGACGACATCGTCGGGGAAGAAGCTTCGGCTGGACAGCGGTGACGTGGCGGACGGAGGAGGGTGGGGTTTCGTGCTTGTCCAAAATGTAGGGTGTGTTACAAAAGTACCCCCCACCGATTTGAACTAGCGGCCCATTCGGCTCAGGGTTAGAAGGGGGATTTCGCGTGTCGGGATTTGGCAGCTGGAGGGAGTTTTCGCACGCGTTGTAATTTCGGGATAGCAAGGTGCGGGTTGTGAGGGCACCAGTTTTGGGAGCACGATATCTGAATTTTCGGGATATAACAAGACGCGGGTTGAATTTTAGGGACAAGCCTAATGTGTAGTAATATTGTACTTGCACGTACCAAATCAATTCTCACTTCCCTCAACCAAAAAGAAAACGAAAAAAATAAAACTATTCACACCACACAAAGAGAGAGTCTTGCCCCGTTTTACTATACAAATGCTATTCAAAGCTACTCCCTCCTTCCATCTATATAGGGCCTAATGCGTTTTTCTATGCTAACTTTGACCAAATATTAGAGCAATGATATATGACATACAACTTACACAAAGCACACCATTAACTTCGTCTGTGAAAGGTTCTTTCAATGATATAATTTTCACATTATGCATGTCATGTACTATTAATCTTGTCAATAGTCAAAGGTGGTCTTTAAAATCTCATTACGCCCTATATAGATGAAAGGAGGGAGTATGAATCATGTTATGTCCGATTAATTTTTTTCGCTTGCTGTATAATGCATGTAACCTACTCATACCAACATTTTAGTGCATTCCAAATGTCTATACTACCGCTGCAATTCGAACTAAATTTGAATTCGTTTCTCTATTTCAATAAGAATCAACAATCTTGATTGTTGCCAACTTCAACCATCATTCGTGTATTACCTTAATAACACACCACATGATTACTATAGAGATAGATATGAACTATGTGTACTACATGAACTCGAATTCTATTTTTTGAATACACTTGATGTTGATTCCAAATAATAGTACATTTGATGTAATAACTATATATTCATAATCTAAACCATGTTCCATACGTACACCGTGTTTATCACACAAAGTATAGTGCCCCGCCCCCTACATTATGACAAGTATTTAGACCTGAGTTGCAAAAGCCACACATTAGCCCAAATTATAATCAATGTTCTACATTAGGATATCTTCTTCAAGTATCCGTATCCACCTTTTTATAATGAATTATGATCTGTGTTCGTATTTTACACCTTCATGATCCTCTTCTATTTGTAGCTAGCTAGCGCTAACTTTCTATCGTGCACGCACACGCCCGCCCCCCTCACACACCCTTAGCGTCCCCTCCATCGCGCACGTTCATTATTTCTCTTTAGGTCGTCCACCAGCGGTGTGTGTAGGCCCCCGGCTCCTTCTTTCTGGCACACACCGGTCGATATACCTCTCTAGCCAAGTGTGCCTACAACAAACACATATATACTTCTCCTTTTCTCTTCTCACCGTCCATGCCCCCATATGTCCAATACGATTCCACGCAGGTGCACACTCCCGCCCCTCTTTTCATTAATCACATGCTCGCACACTCCTCCCCCCTCGACATGGTAGGCCTCTCGCACCACTTCCTAGCCACAGCCTCTCCCCCTGTCTGCCTCTCCGGACCTTATTTGCTTCTAACACATGCAGGCGTGTATATGAACTGATCTCCTACATATAGCCAGGTCGACTATAATTCGTTTTCACCAAGCACCGATACACTTACCTCGCTAGTTATCTCTCTCCTTTTCTCGGACACACGACAGTTGATCTTCCTATGTAGTTATGCATGCTTAACACAACCATATCTTCTCCCCTCATCATCCTTAAATACCTCCCGACCCGTGTCTCACACGCACGTGCATAGACAGACAGACATCCCCCACCCTCTCTTATTGATATTGCACTCATACCCTCCATTTGTCTAGCAGGCCTCTCCCACCATTTGTGAGACGCCACTCCACCACCAACCCTCCGACGCTCTACCTTTGTCTTTTTCCCAACCTTATTCCTCTGCTACACATATCCATGGATGTTGATCAATCTCCCTCAATACATAGCTAGGTCTCTC
>NC_041383.1:154701803-154707608 GCF_002162155.2 Triticum dicoccoides | reverse complement strand
GATAGTCGAACGTTGTAGGTAGGTATCCATGCCACGGAGAAGAACTGCACCTCTGCCCTCTCAAATTCCAGTAGGCTAGCCGCCCTATATCTTTGACATGGGCAAACACAAATTCGATGGCACTCTTTATCGATCGCGCAGCCACACACTTCATCTCTGTTTTCAATTCTATCGATATCTCACATCCATGACTCCATTTCACACACATTGCATATGTTACATTTTTCTGATTGAGATATCATCAAAACATTGCCTCTATTTTGCACAAACCATCTCTCTCACACCCACCCACGTACGTACCTGCACCTAAAGAAGAAATGCACGCAGGACGCACGTACTCCTGTCTCGTTCTCGGCCACACCCGCGCGGGTACACGGTGGAGTTCGTTTCTATACGAAAAGGCAGCACACGTGATAATTTGACACGTGTAGCGGTTGTTTACTCGAAGGAGGGTCGGGTACCATGCCTAGAATATAAAATGATTGCCGTGGGGAAAATGGAAAAATGGGTTTGTCTCTTGTGAGTCTTGTCACACAATCTCACACAAGGCCGTCGTGGCCTCTCTCTCTCAACGTTGGTCAGTGATCCGGCGCATTCCGTCCGCTGGTGGAAAGGGAGGATGTGCATCGTTTCTCCGTTCGACGGCGTTGAGGCAGCTCGTCCTGATCTGCGGTACCCGCCGTTCTCTCTGACCAAGCTCCGGCGCGGTAGGGCCTTCGCCACTTGCTCGCTGCCGCAGTATGGGCAGATCCCGGCCATCGGCGCCCTCCTAGTAACATCCCGACGACCCTCAGGTACAACTTCCTCCAGCCTTGCTCCACTGCCCATCTGCCCACGTTGCTGCATGTGGATCTTCTTTAGTTGTTTGCTTAAATCGTATCTCGGCCGACGTACTTTCCATCTTGCAATCTTGTCCTCAAACCATTTTTGATAAACCACCATGTGCTATCTTTCCCTTTTTACATGGAACATGCTTCTTTTTTGTCGGCGTATGTGTCTTCAACTCGTGTTATTGGGCAGTAATTGTTTCCTTTCGACCTCCTTTTGCAAAGAGGGCTGTCCATTTTCACCTCGTTGCTATTGCGACCTTTTGGTGAACTGCACAAATCACTTTTCTGAAGAGTGTTTTGTGCAGTTCCGCCAAAATGTCACACGGGCAACGTTTTTACATTTCTGTGGGACTGCGGAAAGGGAGATTGGTTTTGCTATCCTCCTCATCCAACTCCGTGCCTAATCTTCTCCAACAAGAAGTTAGTCCTAAAGAGAGATCGTAGAGGTGATCGGCTTCTATTTATGTGTGTTATGTTTCATCATCTAGTTCCACTATTATTGTAATCACACTGACTGGATATCTTTGCAAACAGGGATGGTCCGCCCGATTTTAGTGGAGCTGCACAAAATGATCGGATTGTGGTGTCCTTCATACACCTCTTTTTTGGCTACATAGCTGGGTGAAACTAGCTGCCAAGCAATGAACACTGTGCCAAGGAAATGGAGCCATGCCTACGAACAACATCGATCAATTATATTTTTTTCTTTATTTGTACACCTTCTCACAACTTTGTCTTCAGTTGTGATGTGAATATTGGCGCTGATCTGCGAACCATTGAGATGCATTAGCCATGGTAGTTTCATTTGTATTTGATGGAATGTTGTAACAAGATAATCTCGAGGCAACCAGAGTTGAAACCTTTTTTTCCTGCGGGAACCAGAGTTGAAACCTTCATAGCATCACAGTACAATTTCATCAAAATTATGCGTACATATAAACAAATCCTGAAGGAATGATAGCAATGCCAGAAACAATTCAACTTCGTTTCGCCGACATGTTGGACATCCTTCATCCGGCTCCACCTGCCATGCAGCAATATTGAGTGCACAACACAACTTCAGGGAAAGATTCACCCCGGTCGTTGCGCCGCAGTAGTAATGACTAGTGAGCAGTAAAATCACAGAGCCCCACCTTCGCCACAGTAAGTTGCTCGGACGAAGCAACCATCATCTCTGTTCCTTGAATCCGCTGGTACTCCCATATTCCCACAGTAATAAGTTGCTCGGGCCAATCAACCATCACTATATCCGCTCATGTGTGATGACCATAGGAGCTATCCATTCAGATTGCATGTTAAAAAAAATAAAGGTCGATAACTAATGCGGCAAACTTTCAAAAAAAAAAACTAATGCGGCACCTCAGGCCAATGCGGCCAGATCGCATTTTGCACGAGAAATTACACACCATGTTTCGTTGACATGTGGTCCTGTTCCAACATATCAGTGAGACGACGGCGAGTAGTAGGAGTATTTCCGAACGGACGTGTAGGCCAGGGCGCCCCTTCGTGAACCGTGGCAAACTAGCAACCGTCCACCGACTCTTCGCCTTTCCCTCTTGATTTGGAACTGCTGTCGCACGCTCTTCCTCTCCCTCCTCCATTTTCCTTCAGCCCTTCACGCTTTCTTCTACCATTGTTCGATCGTCTTCTCCATGGAGGGAACAGGACGGAAACGACCCCGTTATTCTTGCCCTGATCTGAAAGGTGACGTGGTGGAGGAACTCATTGATCGGTGCGACGTCATCACCTCGGCTAGCATGGCAGGTTCGTTCAAGCCCATTCTTGACTCAACTAATAACATCATTACAAGGAACCCAAGAGTCAAGGAATGGTTTGATCTCCCCTATCTTCTTCGTCGTGACCCTGATGACTGGCGCCATCACGACGGAGGCCTCGCCCTGTGCAAGTTGATGCCGCTTGATAATGATACGTATGATGTTAAGATGCCATCGCTTGAGGGCAAGGCTTGGGAAGGCGCAAATGGAGATTGGGTTGTTTACATTGGGTCCAACTGTGAGTGGGAACTTGTGAATGTGTACACTCGTGACCGGGTTCCACTTCCAAAAATCTCAGCAGACTGCCCAGAGGTTGAGCACACCGGTATTGTACGCACGTTCAAATACAATCATGGTGACTGTCTTCTATAGAAGATAGCAATTTCTCGAGTTCCCACCCGCTCTTGGAATTACAACAACTATGAAGATGTTGCTATCTTCGACAAGCTTGTTGCCGTCGTTGCTGGTTTGACTCGATGGATATTGCTCAAAAATCAGTTTCTGTACACACATGAGTACTGTGATGTAATTCAATACGAGGGCCTTGTGTTTGCTGCCACCACTCGTGGCACTGTTTTTGCATGGAATCGTTATGATTTCGGTACGTTTATCTTCCACCGTAATTATAATTGTTTCATCCACATGCATGTGGGTTAGCAAGTTTCCCTTTACCAATTAACCTTCTTCTTGTGTTTCCAAGGTCTTGTGAACATTCCACCACCTATACTTGAAAAAATTTATAACCAAGGGGGAGATGACGATGGTGATGATCATGAGCATGAGGACGAGCAGCACCCATATACTCGTTGGCGTCTGGCAACTAATTTCGATGGATCACCTCTTATCATGTGTATACAGCCCACAGATGATGTTACTGCTAAGGAAGTAGGTGTAGTCTCCCATGGTCGCACTCTCCGGACCTATTCCAACACCCGTTGCATGGTATTCGGGATGGATACTAGTGTGCTAGCGCCAACACCTTCTCCCTGGTACAGAATTGATAGTCTTGGAGAAAACTCGCTCTTCCTTGGACAAAACTATCTGATGATGGTGAAAGGCGATCCAACTGCTGTTGACACAACGTTACTAGCACCATTTATGAGAAGCAACTGTGTCTATACCTCGGACATTAGCATGGTTCCCTACCCTGGTACTGATATAGTAGGCCGCTTCAGCCTGGATGATCAGTCCTGCGTCGGTCTCGAGATCAACAATAGATGCCCCGTCCCAGAGAATCACTTGTGGTTCAAAGCAAGCGTTTTCAACGCCGAGGAATGGTTGAGTTGAAGTTCATTTCATTGCTTGTTATTTGTTGTGTGGTGAAAACTTTAGTATTTATAATGTATCATCGTTGTCGATGTGGGTTGATAACCTGTTATATGTAATAAAATGATATGCCTGTGATAAACTTACTAAATTTATGAATGGCTTTTGAGTTGCTTCTGTGAGTGACTTGTGCGACGAGGCAAAAATATATTTTCTGAATACATAATTGTACGCGCATTGCAACGGGTTATCGGATGAGGCCAATCAACAATAGTAGTACACTGTTTGTACTAGCTTCACATGCTTCGCGCGTCGTGCGGGTGTTTTTACTGTAGCCATATTGTACTACGTAACCAGCACCTCGAATCCTCGATACTAGTACTATATAGTAAGTAGTAGGAGTAGTAGGGTGGCATGGGCCAGAACAAGCATTCACGTCCAGGAGTACGGCACACGCCACCAGCACGACTTCCATCTGACACCATATTTCTTGTAGTCCGTGCTAGAGCAATCTCTTCAACCTCATCGTTTCTCTAAATCAGCCATCGCGCGGCGGGCAAGGTGGGGGTTTGCCGATAGTCGGTTTCCTCAACTGCGGTCCCACTTGTAAGGCCAACTCCAATGCTCTATCAATATATGGATGTACTCTTCTTCCCAATACAAAAACTTGCATCCATTCTACTCCCTCTGTTCTACTACCTCCGTCCTGGTTTATAGGTCCCCTTTGTAGTTTGTGTCAAATTTTGACTAAAGATTTAACTAACAAAATGTTAATGCATGTCAAGAAAAATTATCTCATTGGATTCGTATTTGAACATAGTTTTCAAAAATATAATGTTTGGTGACATGCGTAAACATTTTGTTAGTTTAATCTATGGTCAAATTTTGGCACGAAATATAATGGGGACCAATAAACCCGGATGGAGGTAGTATTTGTCAAAATATATATGTATCTAGACATGTTTTAGTATATAGGCACATCCATTTTTGGACAAATGGAAGTCAAGTATTTTGGAACGGAGGGAGTACACAATAAAAATTTTAAGTTAGCACAACTAGTCTAATCCGAGAGCACAACCGAAGATTTGGTCGGGTTCTTCCTCCTTTTGCCGACACGTGGGACATCCAGCATCCAGGTCGTGTAATGAAAGAAAATAGAGTGGTAGTTGATAAGTTGAAGCCACGAGATGTGCATCTTGGGTTAAACTATAAATAGAATATTACTACTCTTGAGTAACTCCAACATCGGCCACTGAAGATCTTTCTTGGATTTGTTTTTCATCATCAGCACGTCGAGGTGAAAGATGTGCAGGTTCAGTGGGTCCTCTTGCGTTTTCACTGACATGTGGGGCCGCATGTGAGCAAACAGATGATGGGCTCCGCGCGTCCGCTGGCTGGCTGAGAAGAGAGATAGAGGAGGATTGAGCACGGACTACAGGAAATTTGTTCTACGTAACCAGCACCTTGATATTCACGTGTGGTTGTTTCTAGAATAAAAAAATGAGGTACATCTACTTATGTTACTCCCACTATGCCTAGCCTAAGGTTAGTAGGTGACCTTGCGCTTGGCTCTTCGCCTCTTCCGGAAGTCGATGGTTCTACAGTAGTGCTTCTGGCAATCTGAAACCAAATGAACTGCTGCATGTCCACCGCTTGTAAGCAGAAGTTTCTCCTCGTGCTGCGAGCCACCGCGCACGCGTTGGCGAGGGAGAAGGCGTAATCAAGCTTCTCGTCGTTCTGCGAGTTGACGGGACACATCAAAGTTATTTACTAGTAGTACGTACTCTCTCCAAAAAAGGGCTGACCATGTCATTGCTACCATCCCGTGCTCCGTCGTTGAGTATGTGCACTATTCACGTGCCATTCACGTGCCATCGAGGAGAAAAAATATTGCATAGGTGCCATCGAAGTGCACGACTCACTTACGGAAAAGG
>NC_041383.1:154681944-154701582 GCF_002162155.2 Triticum dicoccoides | reverse complement strand
TGCACTGCTTATCTGATTATCTCCATTTTCTTGCATGACACGTGCACCTTGATGCTAGATGTCTTGTGTGTTGGGAAAAGGATGAACAAAGCTCATGTAAAAGAAAAGAGTTGAAGAGCATAGATTCTCGACGACCGAGGAGGAGCAAGGAACCTCGCGTGGAGCGTCTGCAAGGAACCTTGTGCGTTTTCCCCTATTTTTTGTCGCCTGCCCACCTATAAACAACTAAAAGAACATGAACTTTTTGCTAACCACTAGAAACGGTACATCAGGATGCTAAGTTGAAGATGTTTTATACTCCCTCCGTTCCCAAATATAAGTCTTTTTAGATATTTCAATAAGGGACTACATACGAAACAAAATGAGTGAATCTACACTCTAAATATGTACACAAGCCAACGCACTAACTCCATCCGATCCAACTCATGCACATACGCGCACAGCATGGAGCACACAATGCACATACACAAGACGTGCATGCACACACGCTCGGCCGCAGAATGCACGTGAATAACACATGCATGCGCACACACTCGGCTGCATGGAGGCGTGCGCCATCCGCGGCGACGTCTGGTTCGTCGTGCTACGGCGAAGCTTGCACGCAATGGCGCATACGCATCTCTTGCAACACCTCTTTGCCGTTGTTGCTCAACTACTAGTCGGAGACGAAGACGACTGCAGCCTCGGCCTTAGAGCTAGCACTGATGGAAAAAAACGCACGCTGCACACACACGAGCACATACGGAGTGTCCACGACATGGTGGTGGTGCGTACCTAGTCGCCTCTACTCCTTCTGTGCACGTTGTCTATCAAGGCGGCTGCATGCTAATGATGATGTGGGTGAGATCTTCTAGGACTCAGATGATGACGAGGAAAATTATGAGACACAAGGTGACGTACACCGTCAAGGTCCACGGTCAAGGGGGTGCTAGCAAGTGCTTAGATGTGCTTAGAGCAAGTACAATAGAGTTGAGTCAGCGGGCTATAAGGAATAAACAGTAGTATATTTCTGCTTAGTTGGAGGAAAGAGAAGAGGAGAGAGAAGGTAAGCGGGATCTTCGTGAAGAGCCAGCTCTAGCACGTGCTCCTAGGCACTTTGTACATGTTGACTATAAGATGGGCTATAGGCTTATAGCCAGCAGCTGGCTATACTATTAATGCTCTTTAGATGATGTGCTAAGTGCATTAAATGGCTTAGTAACTCAAGTGTTCAATGCATAGGTGCTTAGTTTATTGGTGCCACATCATATTTTATGCCTACGTGGCAGGCTTAGCAGCTATACATGGTGGAGCACTAGGAGAGGCCAAGGCTGGTCATAGTGGGGAGTAACTTGTACTGTAACATATTACTATGTTACTCTAAACATCTCTATAAACCGGAAAGGAGGGAGTAGTAACATAGACTAGTGTCATATGCAGAGTATGGGAGCACATGATATTTCCCCGTCCGGACCAATCCCAAGTTGGCTTCTCACCTTCTTGGCCCAACAAAAACCCCTCCCCCCTCCCGCGCGCGCTTCCCGTCCGGCGCCAGCTGAGCCCGCTGCTCCACATTGATGGCAAGTCATGGCGACACGACCTCTCACTGCTTCCGCCGTTGAAGCGGCGTGCCGACCGAGGGCACCGCCAGCTGCACGCCCGGCATTTCAGACTACACACCGGATAGTAACTTTTACAGCAAGTACTATAATTAGATGACATAAGCAGGCTATAAGGATTTAAATATAGTATTTGTGCTTAGTTGAAGGAGAGAGAAGAGGAGAGAGAAGAGAAGCGGATTGTAAACGTGTAGCCGGTTGTACTCCAACATACTCTACTTTGTGAGACAAAAGGTGGGGCCATTATTAATGATATTGTATTTATACTAAAGGGACTAACGGACGCCTTAATTACTCTGTTTTTTTAGACAAACCTTGGTGGGGCTATTATTAACTTTTTTTGAGCTATTATTGACTTGGACGTGGGGTTTGGGGGCCAAAGGCCTACTATTATACTCCGACCTGACATGCTCTACCCTAGCCGTCACTGTATCATATGGTTTCGCACCGTTCCAGATCTTAGCGCCGCCACGCAATTCTTCTCCGGCCCTACTTCTGGCATGCACCGCGAGAAGGGACAGCAGTCCTCTGTACCCCGCCTTTCGTGATCCTGTACGGGAGAGGGGCGATCAGGTTTTTGGGGAGCACACTCCTGTGACTGCTGCCAGCAACGACTTCCTCAATGACAGCCTTCTTCCCCGACCTCGGTAACCTCTTCATCAACGACATGAGTGACAACATCAACCACATCGGTTCTGCTCCCGCTATACAGTATGTGATTCTGTCCTCCTGGTTTAGTTCGCATCATTACTTTGATGTTTGCAATTGTCGTCATGATCTATTTACTGCTGAGTCGGATTAAATCTCATACTAAATTGCTCATGTATTCAACAATCCAATCCAAAAACCTGATCATAGGCAATTTACTCCGAGTGGTTTTGTTGTGCTTTTGAAGCTGCCTACTTTTAAGGGGGTGCAATATAAAAGGTGGCACACAAGAGCAGTATATTGGTTTCAGATCATGTACTGCTATGACGCCACTGAGGGTAAGCCCGAGGGGGATCTTAATCCTACACAGCAGGAAGCTTTTCAGAACATGGATACCCTCTTCAAAGCCGCCCTGCTGAGTGTTCTTGACGATTCCATTTTGGATTTGTATATGTTGTTTGACAACGGCAAAGACATGTGGGTTGCGCTCGAGGCCACGTTTGGGCCCTCGGGCGCTGGCAACGAGTTGTACGTCATGGAGCAATTCTGTGACTACAAGATGACTGATGAGCGCTCTGTTGTTCAGCAGAGTCATGGGATACAGTCACTCTCTAAGGAACTTGAGTACTTTAAGTGTGTGTTGCCGAACAAATTTGTTGCTGGGACCATCATTGCCAAGCTTCCACCTTCGTGGAACGATTTTGCTACTTCTCTGAAAAACAAGAGACATGAGTTTTCTGTTTTGGATCTCATTGGCACTCTTGATTTTGAGGAGAGGGCGAGAGCAAAAGACACACGTGCTCGGGTCACCGAGGGAGCTTCTAGTGCCCACATGGTACACGAGAAGAACTTCCAGCCCAACCAGCCCCAAAACACAAATCTCAGGGGAAAGGCAAGTTTGATGCAAAGAACAAGTCGTCACATTCTACCAACTTCAAGAAGAATTCTCATAACGGGAAGGGATACAAACCTCAATTTTGGTAGCACTGCACAAAATTTATATGGCTGCATCTACCTACTGTCAGCTAACCTCATGGTGATCCAGGTATTCCTACATTCGTAACTAGGTACAATGACCACCGCAAGATGAAATTAGCTTATTCGTACGTTGACTTGCTGAATGCAGTGCGGAACGATCCTGTCATGTGTGGAGGAGCAAACAAGCAGTGCAGCCGAAGGTGGAAATCAACCAAGGACTTATGAAATTATATGTAATCTTCCTCAGGCATGTCAGTATCCCCTTCGTCCAGATGATCGTGTTTTGTCATGCCGAGCTATTGATATGTGCTACTGTTTTGCAACACCGTTTAAGTGTAGCTACTGTTTTCCTATCTTTTCAGATTCAGGACAATGAATATGATATCAGGGGAACTGCACAATATGGAACCATGTTGAGTCATCTCTATTGCCTCATGTGTTTGCTGCAAATGTGTCAGCATTAATTGCAAGATGAGGCAGCTAGCTAGCTGTGGAGTTGCCAACATGCTCAAAGTGCTCGCAACATTGAGAAGAAACAAGCATGCCCAGGAAATTAATGCATGCGTAGGGAGGCCCTTTGCTCAGAGAAGCATCGACCGATTTTCTTTCTTTCCACACCTTCTCACAGTTTTGTATATTGGTTATAGTATGGTGAATCATTGAGATGCATAGACATGCTGAACTTTTGTTCTTCTAAATGTTAGTTTAATGTGAGTGTCTGCATCGAGTACAGCATCCTCTAATTTGGTGGATGCACACAGAGAAAATAAATCTCCTTACTTTACTCCATAACCACCCTATTAAATAGGCCTAGTAACAAACCAGGCGCATGAAGTGGCCGGCGGGCACATGCATCCTGCATGCATGGCCAGTCATGCAGCAACGCAAAAGAAGAGAGCGGTTCTTGGGAAAAAGCGAGTAGTTAGTGCAACGGGCCTTATAAACACGAACAGCTCACTCTCCCGCTTCCATCTCCCCACCCAATTCCCCCCGCTCCCCAATCTTCCTCACTCGTCCAGAAAACCCCGCTCACCTTCTTCCTCACTCGTACAGAAAATGCCTGCTCCTCTTCTTCCACTCCTACAGAAATCCCCAGCCCTCCTTCTTCCCCACTCGCACTGCCACTAGGCTCGTCTCTGGCTACTCTGCTCAAACCCGTAAGCTCGGCGCGACGCCCACAAGGAAAATGGAGTCGGCTGGCCCCAGCGCCAAGAAGATGAGGCTCCCGCCAGCGGCGACGCCGGTTGTAGATCCCGCACCCGGTAGCGCGGGGAGAAGCAGCGAGCCCCCCCCCCCACCCGGATCTGAGGAACCGGTAGAATCTCCGGTGGACCGCATCAGCGATATCCCGGACCTCATCCTTGAGGAGATCATCTCGCTTCTCCCCACCAAGGATTGTTGCCGCACACAAGTCCTCTCAACTCGGTGGCGCCCTCTATGGTGCACCGCGCCCCTCAATCTCGACTGTCGTCAAATATCTGTCCTTCCTGAATTTGATCTCATCAGAGCCATCATATCTTCTCACCAGCAGGGCCCCGTTCAATGTCTCTGCATCCCGACAAGCTACCTGTTGTCCATACCTGGCAAGGTGGACGCTTGGCTGACATCCCCTGAATTCGGAAAACTCCAGCAGTTTGAGTTCTACCATTACCACGAAAGTTTCATACCACGAACATACCAAGAATTAGTGCCCACACCACCGTTGTCCATCTCGCGGTTTTCCTCCTCTCTCCACACCGCCACCTTCGCCCGGTGCCATCTACCAGACGATCTGGTACAAATGCTTCGACTCCCACTGCTAAAAAAACTTTCGCTTGTGGTGGTTTATCTGTCGGAGGCCTCACTGCACAGCATCATCCACTACAGTTGCCCTGCCCTGGAGCGCTTGCTGATTGTTTTGGGAATAGAAATCGGTATCAGTTGTCTCCAAATAAAGTCGCCTCACCTTAAAAGCATTGGAATTTGTTTTGAAGGATAGCAGCTCATCATTGAAGATGCCCCTTCACTTGAAAGGTTGCTCCTTCATAATTGTTATACACCTTCAGAAATAAATGTCGTCTCTGTGCCCAAACTGGAGACCTTGGGTGTAATTCGTGACCTGTTTAATAATCACAAGGAGTTGGTGTTTGTCTCCTCACCTTTTCAGGTACCGTATATTATCATCTACACATTTTTAATCATATGCTGCATTTTTCATTTGTGCGCATAAGTTGTATATCATCTTGGAGTACACTTTGGGTACTAATATTATGTTATATGCTCAATGAAGAGTTCGTCCATTGATAGCCTATCAATGCTGCTGGATTCTGTCAAGATCATATATATCAGAATGTATAGTTTTGATCTGGACATAATTATTGTCTTGCTGCGATGCTTTCGATCTCTGGAGAATTTATACATAGAGGTGATGATTTCATGCACATTGAAAGCCCGTATATATTGTACTAGAATTAACTGTTCAGCTATCGTTCTTTCGACATACTCTTTTTTCAGACCTTAACTGTTTTCAATCTTCATGTCTACTTAGGCAGAACCACATGGAGAAAAAAATATAACCAATCATTGGTGTAATAAGCACAAGGATTTTCTCAGTTCTCATGACATTCGTTTGAGGACAATAACGATGGGACGATATGCATCCAACCAGGCAAACAGAAGCTTTGTCACATTCTTCCTGTTGAATGTGAGGTTACTATTGTCCATGAGGCTTAATTTTTACAGCAAGAGATTTCTCACGGACAAACATGTTGAACAGCAAAAAAAGAAGTTTCAGGTGGACAAATGGGCTTCTAAACGTGCTCGGCTTCTATTTACAACAAGTTGTAGACATCCTAAAATAAATTTTTTTGCACAGGATGTTGATTTTATGGATCAAACCGATCCATTTGTTTGTGACTACAAAAAGAGTGGTTGGGTTAGATGTTACTGCCGTGTTCAATCTAGGTTTTGTCTAAAAATTTGATGAACAATTAATCCTTGGGCTTTTTGTACCATTTGTATGCTTGACTTGCATGTTGTTGCCCTCGTACTCCCCTCCACCTGCCACTACACTGCCGCATCTTCCATGGCTGCTGTTTGTTCCCGTCCGAGGCCTTGCCGTCATTCTCCGCCTTGGTTAGCTCGCTGTGCTCGCCGCCGTCTGGTGTTGTCAACATGGTCAACAACCAAGAGGAATCAGGAGATGACTGTACGTGGAGAGGCTGACAGTAGGGACCCACCAGGGTCATTGCATTTCGCAAGTAGGTGCCTCGTTATTACAAGCCAAAACAATACTTCCTCCTAATTGTTTGACAACTAGGTTCCACGCCATTGTCAATGTAGACAATAAACGAGAAAATTACACAACCAGCGGATAGCACCAGGGACCCAGTAGCTCGCCCAGTTGTTTTTCAGTTTCAGAGACGGAGCTCAACTGCATGCTGTGCGGGGGCTGTGGCCCGTCTAGTGTCACGACCGGTTTTTCGGGTATTAATTTCCAAAAAAATGGCCGTTGTGCTCACCAGCCCCAGGATTACTGTTAGCTGATGAGGCACCAAATTGATACAGAAATTCCAAGCAAAATACAAAAAATGTAGTACAAGACCATTCTGGCCTATGAGTACAACAAGTGATTTCTAGAGGTTGATGGCGGAAGCGGTTTGTGGATCATCGGTGTCTATGGGACTCCATTTCCCAACAGGAACAGCTAACCAAGTTAACTCCTATCTTCATGAGGCTGCTATCCCCGTTGCTTAGGTTCCGGGGCTGTCGTCGCAACGCTCCTCTCCATGCAAGAAATCTGGCCAAGACAATAGCCAGGGAAAAGCCAGTGAGTACTTTGAATGTACTCGCAAACATTATGAACACGGGTATAATATAACAAACGATAATCATGCTTTGAATTATCCTATGATCATAACGTCAGTCAAAAATAAAATCCATGATGCATGCAAGCAGGTTATTTATATACAACATGAATATGTAATAATGGAGTAGAAATAACATGCACCGATCGGGTGTCTGAAGTGATGCCTCGAAAGAATCATGATATGAAGCATGCCTCAGTCGGGCATCTAAGCGACACCACTTAAAGGGCTTATAAGGTAAATAAACGACAACCATGCCACAGTCGGGCGTCTGTGCGACACCACATAAAGGGCTTATAAAGTAAATAACAAGCATGCCACAGTCGGGCGTCTGAGCGACACCACATAAAGGGCTTATAAAGTAAATAACAAGCATGCCACAGTCGGGCGTCTGGGCGAAACCACATAAAGGGCTTATAAAGTAAATAACAAGCATGCCACAGTCGGGCATCTGAGCGACACCACATAAAGGGCTTGTAAGAAAAATAATCACAGTGAATATCCAGGAGGTATAACCTTCCCAGGGATACTCGATAAATCCAACAATATAAAGTGTTAGTCCATAACAATAATAACCATAATCATCATAAGTCACAGGTCATGATCCATGTTCTGGTTTAGTAGTTTCTCCTCCGAAGACCGACACTAAGACCGACACTTGACCCGACCCAGACCGTAGTCCTTAACCATGGACACGGCTATTCGAATAGATATTATCTCTGCAGAGGGTATACTCTTTACCCACGAGCAACGGATTCCTTTAGTCCATCGGGACTAATTCCGCCTACGGTCTTTTATTTGAAAACGCACCTGACTTGCACACACCAGTTTAACTTACCGGTGTCTGGAATCACCCACGACACATGTCAAGTAAAACTCTAAGTGGGGAGGCTACAACCTCGCGTAGCATGGGATCAAATTTATGACGCGCGCTCTAAGGGGTGCCCCCCTCTCGGTCCCAACCGAAAACACCCATGCCCCCGGACCAGGTGGCCTGCCTACCAGCTGCAGTCGGTATCTTCCACCATGGCCTCTCTGTACGGTGTGTGCCAAGAAAGGGGTTGACAACTTACTGAACCGCACCCTACCTGTGGCAGGGCAAGTGGTAGTACGAAACAAGTATGGGGGTTACTGGAACAAGACTCGATCTACGGTCGACTCAGGAGGTTTATAAATTCCCTGCATGACATGTATAACAAATATATTTCAACCAACAAAATAACCAGTCATTATACCTTACTATGCCATACCGGACATAACCGTCCCGACGGAGACCGGCGACAAGCTCACGCCTACCCAAGGCAGAGGCTTTCCCGGATTCCTTTCCGGCATGCATGCAAGGCACATGAGGATGATTACCATCACAAGTATATTTATTTCCAACAGCAAGGAAATCACTTATATACATTCATGCAAATGATCGTATCACCACATAAAATAACGAGTTTTTCCGAAGTAAGGTGGTGTTATAACCGTGTCAACTAACACACCAAAAATATTATGCCAGGGTTGAGGATGATTGCCTTCAAGTGTATGCAAGTGGGGGTGCATATTTGAAAATTGACATCTCCTTCAAAACCCTATTTTCAAAAATATTCAAACAACACATACTTTAAAAGCAGAACAAAAAAGTTGTGTGAAATTTTTTCAAATAAATCTTAAAATAAACTAGACTAATTTTGAGAGAGGTAGGAAAAAGAATCAACTCATTTGGAGTTATTTTTAAAAAGTTAAGCCAAGTCAAAGTTTAGGGTCAAATATGTTTTTAAAATAAAACTGGAAAAAAAACGCTTTGAAAAGGGGTACACATCGAAGACGTACTTTGAGAATGTGCTTCCACTTAAAACACGTGGAGGCGAGCTGGGTCACTGACAGTCGGTCCAGGGGGCCCACTGGTAAGGTTTGACCAGTCGCCGCGCCTCTTCTCCCTCCTTTGTCCGAGCGGGGCGGGGCTCCGGCGATGCTCACCAGCGATCGGCGGCACCGTTCGAGAAACCAAGGCCATTCGCGGGCTCAGGGGGTCGAGGTGGTCACTCCGGTGGTCGCTTCGGCCTCTGGGGTGGACAGAGCTGCCGGCGGCGAGCTCCGCAGCGGATGGTGGTCGTCGCACAGAGTGGGCTTTTGACTCCGGCGGGTCCTGATCAAAATTGAGTAGGGGGATGGACTCACGAGAGGGAGAGGGAGCTCCTGGTGAAGAGAGTGGAGAGGGGGAGGCCCTGGTGGCGCCAGAGTGATCGAGACAGTGGCGGCGGCTGTGATTGCCGGAGATGAGGAAGACGACCTCTCTGGCCTTCCTACTGCTACGGGCGGATCGGTGAGGGAGTGAGAGAGGTTTCTTGAGGCCTGGACGAGCTCGGGGGGTCCTATTTATAGCGCATCCATGGCGGTTCCGCGGCCGAGGATAAGGTCGCCAGTGAACCGACGTTCTGTAGCTTGCAGGGCACCGTGTCGAGGCTGGGGATGGCGGCAGGAGCTAGCGGACGAGTGGGGCACTGCTCCAGGGGCGAGCTGGCGAGCGGGAGTGGCTCGGGCGGCGTCGGCCAGTGCAGAAGCTGTTGGGCGGCAGTGGCGGCTAGCTTCTGGCTTGCCGGAGACGTGGCGAGGGGCTGTGGTGCTTGTGAGGGAGTACGGGTCGAGGCTTGGCCCTACGCTGCAAGCGGTCGGGGTTTTGGATAAGCTCGGGGAACAGGCCAGGGGCGCGGCGGCTCGGACGCGACACGTGCAAAATGCGCGCTCTGGACGCACCCAGAGCACGCCCACCAGGTGCTCGGCGAAATGCCAGCGCATGCCACAGAGCTTGGGTGAGGTTGGCAACTAGCATACCTGGGTTATGAGCAGCTGGGAGTTTAGTGGACATGCTAGATTGTCCATAGGTGCAAGGTCACAGTGCAAAACAAAAATCATGTCAAAACTGATCATGCCTATAAGGTGTTTGACAAAATGCCAAGGGCACTAGGGCATTTCTTGGAGTGGCCAAATTCTCCAGATTGGGGTCTCTTTGGATGTATGAGAGGGTGGTGGAGTTATTTGGGCAAAAGAAGAAACTTGCTAGTGCAAGTTTTGCAAAACTTCAGTTTTGGACAGAAAGAAAAGGGCATGATATCCTGTACTAAAAATGCTCCAACGAGTCCAATCTCTTGGACTTAAGGGTTTTGTAAGAAGAACTACACGTAGGAAAAATAACCATGGGTTGAAGAGCAAGTAAAAATATGGTTGCAGTACAAATCCTCAAGTTGGACCAGAATGAAGATGAGGTTGATTCACTCGAAATTTTCAAATAACATCAATAGGGTTTTGCATAAAGATGAATAACATGCTCCTATTGACCTCCCTAATTTTGGTAGAAGCTTTAAAGAATTATTTAAATAGGTTGTAGTGCAAAATTGCCCACTGGACCAGATTTGAAAACTTGGTGTAGGACTCAAAATCTCCAATGAGTGAAATATGTTTTTGCATAAAAGTGATTTAGAGACATCACAAGACATCTGCAAATTTTGGTGGGATTTTTAAATAAATTTATCAGAGGGTTGCAGTGCAAATGGAACCCTAAAACTTATGAAAAATCAATTTGGAGAAATAAAGCTCAGGGAAAAAATAATTATATAGATAGTCCTACTGATAAAAGAATTGTTTTATTTGAGAGGGGAAATAAGTCCAATAATGACTGAAAAGTTTTCACTTGGGTTAAAAACTCCATAAAAAATGGTTCTGAAATCAGAAGGAAATCCAGAAAATAAAAGTTTTAGTTTCCTGGCAAAAATTTAAATTGATAAAACAAGGTTAAAATTTTTGGGGTGTCACAACACTACCCCCCTTAAAGAAAAATCTCGTCCTCGAGATTTGTTAAGAGTTGTTTTTGAAAAGAAATATCTTTCTTGTTAACTGAAACCAAAAGTTTTATTCATAGCACAAACTTGCGTCGACGAGGTTGGTCTTTGTTAGCTACACTTGGGATTAAAATGCAATCGTACACTAACATACTCCTGCATGGCTACTATTAAAAATAGGAGTGCACAAGCAAACATCATTATTTTACGGTGATACAATATCAAACAATTACAGGGCATGGACATACTAAGGTTTGGTACTGCTCGAGCGACTCAGTCTACCTCGTTAATATCTAAACGGGCTTGCCTTGTGGACGCCGAGGCTTCTCCACGGTTTTCACCGTCGGAATTAGCTGGAGGGGGTGGAGAAACTACAGGGTTGGGGTAGCGATGATGACCATCTCGGGGATTGTTGGCCATCATCCCGTTGGAGCGTGTTCCCAAAAGGCGACGAAGCACTTCTGGGGTCATCAAGGTATTTTGGTTGATGACTGGGGCAGACCTCAAAGATTCGATCGGTTGTCCGAACAGCACGACTGGGTTGTCGGTGTTGGGCTCATCTTCTCCTCTTGCCGGGGTTCGGCGAATCAGTTCTCCACGAGCTGCGATAAGATCAAGAGTGATTTGATCGAACAGACCCTCTAGTGCACTTACATAGCGCACCAGATGCAACAGAGCAGGATCCGTCTCGTGATCTCCGTTGGCAACCTGGGGTGGTCTACCATACCCGTCACGGCTGGGGTAGTTGTAGAACGAGCGGCAGTTAACTCTGGGAGACAAGTGCCGGAGTTGAACTACAACCTCTCGAGCAGCTAGTTGGATGGCTTGTGGCTCAAAGGAAGTTGTTCTTCCGGTGAACCTGTAGGGGTGTTCTGGAGATAGACCCGTACCATAGACGTGCACGGTGGCCCAGAATTGACGGCTTTCACCGCCCATGGGTCCTTGGTACACCACATACTCTAGAGGCTCTTCTAATGCAAAGGCACGGCGAGTGAGGTTCGCGAGCACGATCACAAAAACTCCAAGGTTGTTTGCTGTGGTCTCATTGTGCACGATGGGGCCAGGCATTATAGCTCGGTCTGGGAAAGAGTTTGTGATGTGCTGTGTTGAGGCTAGCGTGCCCTTTTTATAGAAAATGGGGCGGAGTCTTCCTTCGCACGCTTGCGAATGGGGCAATTTTAGGGGTCGGTCACTGGCGCGTGATCGACAGGCTAGGCTGAAAGGTTGGGCACCGACTGCCAGAGGTGTCGGGGTCACTGTGTGGCTATCTTGCACGAGAAGCTTGGCTGGGGTTAGGTTATGGTCTGGTGGGTTGGTTTACCTGGGTTTATTGACCCGGCTAAGATAGGATTAGCCAATGGTTAGCCTGGCTCTGATACCAAGTTTGTCACGACCGGTTTTCCAGGTATTAATTTCTAGAAAAATGGCCGTTGTGCTCACCAGCCCCAGGATTACTGTTAGCTGATGAGGCACCAAATTGATACAGAAATTCCAAGCAAAATACAAAAAATGTAGTACAAGACCATTCTGGCCTATGAGTACAACAAGTGATTTCTAGAGGTTGATGGCGGAAGCGGTTTGTGGATCATCGGTGTCTATGGGACTCCATTTCCCAACAGGAACAACTGACCAGGTTAACTCCTATCTTCACAGGGCTGCTATCACCGTTGCTTAGGTTCCGGGGCTGTCGTCGCAACGCTCCTCTCCATGCAAGAAATCTGGCCAAGACAATAGCCAGGGACAAGCTAGTGAGTACTTTGAATGTACTCGCAAACATTATGAACACGGGTATAATATAACAAACGATAATCATGCTCTGAATTATCATATGATCATAACGTCAGTCAAAAATAAAATCCATGATGCATGCAAGCAGGTTATTTATATACAACATGAATATGTAATAATGGAGTAGAAATAACATGCACCGATCGGGTGTCTGAAGTGACGCCTCGAAAGGATCATGATATGAAGCATGCCTCAGTCGGGTGTCTAAGCGACACCACTTAAAAGGCTTATAAGGTAAATAAACGACAAGCATGCCACAGTCGGGCGTCTGTGTGACACCACATAAAGGGCTTATAAAGTAAATAACAAGAATGCCACAGTCGGGCATCTGAGCGACACCACATAAAGGGCTTATAAAGTAAATAACAAGCATGCCACAGTCGGGTGTCTGAGCGACACCACATAAAGGGCTTATAAAGTAAATAACAAGCATGCCATAGTCGGGCGTCTGAGCGACACCACATAAAGGGCTTGTAAGAAAAATAATCACAGTGAATATCCAGGAGGTAGAACCTTCCCAGGGATACTCGATAAATCCAACAATATAAAGTGTTAGTCCATAACAATAATAATCACAATCATCATAAGTCATAGGTCATGATCCATGTTCTGGTTTAGTAGTTTCTCCTCCGAAGACCGACACTAAGACCGACACTTGACCTGACCCAGACCGTAGTCCTTAACCATGGACACGGCTATTCGAATAGATATTATCTCTGCAGAGGGTATACTCTTTACCCACGAGCAATGGATTCCTTTAGTCCATCGGGACTAATTCCGCCTACGGTCTTTTAATTGAAAACGCACCTGACTTGCACACACACCAGTTTAACTTACCGGTGTTTGGAATCACCCACGACACCTGTCAAGTAAAACTCTAAGTGGGGAGGCTACAACCTCGCGTAGCATGGGATCAAATTTATGACGCGCGCTCTAAGGGGTGCCCCCCTCTCGGTCCCAACCGGAAACACCCATGCCCCCGGACCAGGTGGCCTACCTACCGGCTGCAGTCGGTATCTTCCACCGTGGCCTCTCTATACGGTGTGTGCCAAGAAAGGGGTTGACAACTTACTGAACCGCGCCCTACCTGTGGCAGGGCAAGTGGTAGTACAAAACAAGTATGGGAGTTACTGGAACAAGACTCGATCTACGGTCGACTCAGGAGGTTTATAAATTCCCTGCATGACATGTATAACAAATATATTTCAACCAAAAAATCACCACTCATTATACCTTACTATGCCATACCGGACATAACCGTCCCGACGGAGACCGGCGACAAGCTCACGCCTACCCAAGGCAGAGGCTTTCCTGGATTCCTTTCCGGCATGCATGCAAGGCACATGAGGATGATTACCATCACAAGTATATTTATTTCCAACAGCAAGGAAATCACTTATATGCATTCATGCAAATGATCGTATCACCACATAAAATAACGAGTTTTTCCGAAGTAAGGTGGAGTTATAAACATGTCAACTAACACACCAAAAATATTATGCCAGGGTTCAGGATGCTTGCCTTCAAGCGTATGCAAGTGGGGGTGCATATTTGAAAATTGCCATCTCCTTCAAAAACCTATTTTCAAAAATATTCAAACAACACATACTTTAAAAGCAGCATAAAAAAGTTGTCTGATTTTTTTTCAAATAAATCTTAAAATAAACTAGACTAATTTTGAGAGAGGTAGGAAAATGAATCAACTCATTTGGAGTTATATTTAAAAAGTTAAGCCCAGTCAAAGTTTAGGGTAAAATCTGTTTTTTAAAATAAAACTGAAAAAAAAGAAAAACGCTTTGAAAAGGGGTACACATCGAAGACGTACTTTGAGAATGCGCTTCCACTTAAAACACGTGGAGGCGGGCTGGGTCACTGACAGTGGGTCCAGGGGGCCCACTGGTCAGGTTTGACCAGTCGTCGCGCCTCTTCTCCCTCCTTTGTCCGAGCAGGGCGGGGCTCCGGCGATGCTCACCAGCGAACGGCGGCACCGTTCGAGAAATCGAGGCCATCCATGGGCTTAGGTGGTCGAGGTGGTCACTCCGGTGGTCGCTTAGGCCTCTGGGGTGGACGGGGCTGCCGGCGGTGAGCTCCGCAACGGACGGTGGTCGTCAGGCAGAGTGGGCTTTTGACTCCGGCGGGTCCTGATCAAAATTGAGTAGGGGGATGGACTCACGAGAGGGAGAGGGAGCTCCTGGTGAAGAGAGTGGAGAGGGGGAGGCCCTGGTGGCGCCAGAGTGATCGAGACAGTGGCGGCGGCTGTGATTGCCGGAGATGAGGAAGACGACCTCTCTGGCCTTCCTACTGCTACGGGCGGATCGGTGAGGGAGTGAGAGAGGTTTCTTGAGGCCTGGACGAGCTCGGGGGGTCCTATTTATAGCGCATCCATGGCGGTTCCGCAGCCGAGGATAAGGTCGCCAGCGAACCGACATTCTGTAGCTTGCAGGGCACCATGTCGAGGCTGGGGATGGCGGCAGGAGCTAGCGGACGAGTGGGGCACTGCTCCAGGGGCGAGCTGGCGAGCGGGAGTGGCTCGGGCGGCGCCGGCCAGTGCAGAAGCTGTCGGGCGACAGTGGCGGCTAGCTTCTGGCTTGCCGGAGACGTGGCGAGGGGCTGTGGTGCTCGTGAGGGAGTACGGGTCGAGGCTTGGCCCTACGCTGCGAGCGGTCGGGGTTTTGGATAAGCTCGGGGAACAGGCCAGGGGCGCGGCGGCTCGGGCGCGGCACATGCAAAACACGTGCTCTGGACGCGCCCAGAGCACGCCCACCAGGTGCTCGGCAAAATGCCAGCGCATGCCACAGAGCTTGGGTGAGGTTGGCAACTAGCAGACCTGGGTTATGAGCAGCTGGGACTTTAGTGGACATGCTAGATTGTCCATAGGTGCAAGGTCACAATGCAAAACAAAAATCATGTCAAAACTGATCATGCCTATAAGGTGTTTGATAAAATGCCAAGGGCACTAGGGCATTTCTTGGAGTGGCCAAATTCTCGAGATTGGGGTCTCTTTGGATGTATGAGAGGGTGGTGGAGTTATTTGGGCAAAAGAAGAAACTTGCTAGTGCAAGTTTTGCAAAACTTCAGTTTTGGACAGAAAGAAAAGGGCATGATATCATGTACTAAAAATGCTCCAATGAGTCCAATCTCTTGGACTTAAGGGTTTTGTAGGAAGAACTACACGTAGGAAAAATAACCATGGGTTGAAGAGCAAGTAAAAATATGGTTGCAGTACAAATCCTCAAGTTGGACCAGAATGAAGATGAGGTTGATTCACTCGAAATTTTCAAAGAACATCAATAGGTTTTTGCATAAAGATGAATAACATGCTTCTATTGACCTCCCCTAATTTTGGTAGAAGTTTTAAAGAATTATTTAAATAGGTTGTAGTGCAAAATTGCCCACTGGACCAGATTTGAAAACTTGGTGTAGGACTCAAAATCTCCAATGAGTGAAATATGTTTTTGCATAAAAGTGATTTAGAGACATCACAAGACATCTCCAAATTTTGGTGGGATTTTTAAATAAATTTATCAGAGGGTTGCAGTGCAAATGGAACCCTAAAACTTATGAAAAATCAATTTGGAGAAATAAAGCTCAGGGAAAAAATAATTATATAGATAGTCCTACTGATAAAAGAATTGTTTTATTTGAGAGGGGAAATAAGTCCAATAATGACTGAAAAGTTTTCACTTGGGTTAAGAACTCCATAATAAAAAAATGGTTCTGAAATCAGAAGGAAATCCAGAAAATAAAAGTTTTAGTTTCCTGGCAAAAATTTAAATTAATAAAACAAGGTTAAAAAATTTGGGGTGTCACATCTAGCCCACGCTTATGCTTTTATTAAGCACATGACGAGCCCAGTTGATTTTTTTTCTTTCTGAAATTGGCTAGCCCAGTTCTTTTCTTTGGAGAATACCAAAACCGAGGCCTACTTGCTTTTCTCAGCCCTGCTGGGCTGCAAATCTTTCAAGACGAGGAGGGATAAGAAATGGGCTTCCACAGAAAACGGGCTATAAGTTGTAAGAAATGGGCTGTAAATTTTTAAACCAAAGCCAACCGGCAATTTTATTAAAATATCTTTTTTTTTAGGATTTCTCTACTCTCTACTCTTATAAAAACCAAAGCCAACTGGCAATTACATTAAAATATCATCTTTTCACCCACAAGATAAATTACTCATACAAATGCATCTTCATGTTCCATGCAACGAACGGGCATCTTGCTAGTTAAGATTCTAAATTTCATTCCCTTTTTTTTTGCGGAGAATTGTTTTTTGAATTTTATTTTGATATAATTTTTTGAAAACTATTTTTAACGTGAATCGAAATTTCGTGATAAAAGAGTTCGGACCCCACCGAAATATGCAAAATTTCATTGAATTTTTTAGCAGTGCCCAGAATATATGGTTTGTAATGCTAATAAAAAGAATATGGGCTTCAAATATCCTTAAGAATTAGCAGATGGGCTGTAAATTATTGAAAATAATGGCTAATGGGATGTATGCTGTTTTCCACAGATTTCGAGGCTGACTTCTGGGCCTACTAGGTTGACGATGACTCTGTCCTAAAATTTTTTTGACGCGTACTCAAGGTTTTGTCAACTTAGTCAACACAAAGCAGTGACTGTTGGATGTCCATCCAACGGCCGCCATGCTTCTTCAATCTCTGATCTTCCTGCTCCAGCCGCCCAAACCAGCGCCGGCGGGACTGCCTGCTGCCTCCTCCCGTGGCTGGTTGTGCTGCCGCCAGACCATCCCTCTAACCACCCACACATCCTGTTATTTTTTGGCGACGTCAGCCTCACCCTGCAGCCGACCAGTCAGCACTCGTTCTCCCCTCAGCGTGGGCATCCACTGCTGTGGCTTCGCCGGCTCTGGATGGTTCTCTTCCTGGGCCCTGCCCTCGTCCACCGCGTTTGTGCTCTCGGCACAGTGAGGTCAACATGGTCAAAAAACAACAGCCATCGAAAGAGGCTGACAGTAGGGGCCCACACAGGAAAATGCCTCCTTATTACGCGCAAAATAATGATTCCTCCACCTGATAGCTGGGACCCACCGGAAGGGTCTCTGTATTTCGCGAAAAAAATGTTCCCCCCGCTGTCAGCTCGGACCCACCGGAAATGCCTCCTTATTACGCACAAAAAAATGAATACTCCCCCTGCTAGCTGGGACTCACCTTGGTGGGAGGCTGACTTGTGGGCCTACTAAGTTTACAGGGACGAACGGCTTTGTCAACTTAGTCAATATGAACGACTCTAGCTCCAGTGACCGTACGATGTCCATCCAACGGCCGTAGTGCTTCTTCAACCTCTGGTCTTCGTGCTCCAGCCGCCCAAAGTAGCACCGGTCGTGTCGCGTGCTCCTGTCTCCCGTGGCCGGCTGTGATGCCGTAGAGGCCTCACCGCCCCCTACTACTCCCACCGCTGGCCAGGCCATCCCTCTACTCACCCACACCCCCTGTTATTCTGCGGCGACGGCAGCCTCACCCTCGTACTCCTCTTCGCGTGGGCATCCACTGCTACGTCTTCCCCGGCTCCGCGACGTCCCCTTCCTAGGCCTCGCCGTCGTCCACCGCCGTGGTGCTCTCGGCGCGGCGTGGTCAATATGGTCAACGACCGACTTCCATCGGAAGAGTACGGTGCGTGGAGAGGCTGACAGCTGGGTCCACGGCGGCCGCAAGGAAGTGCCTCCTTATTACGCGCAAAATAATTATTCCTCCACCTGACAGCGGGGGCCCACCGGACAGGCCACCATATTTCGTGAAAGAACATTTCCCCCTGACTGCTGGGACCCACCATCTACATCTTCGCACGCAAGGAAGTGCTTTCGGGCAAAAAAAACGATTCGCCCCCCTGACTGCTGGGACCCACCAGCTACATCTTCACACGCAAGGAAGTACGTCCGAGCAAAAAAAAACAAAACGATTCGCCCCCCTGACTGTTGGGACCCACCAGCTACATCTTCGCAGGCAAGGAAGTGCCTGACAGTCGGGACCCACCTGGTTGAAGCGTACGTAGCGTTGTCATTCTGGTCGCGAACATGTACGTATATACTGGTCAATGTAAAGGCGCGCACATGTCGTAGTAGAGGCGCGCACGTGTCGTAGTAGAGGCGCACACGTAGCATGTACACATACGTACAGCGGCGAGGGTGCAAGAAAGAAAATACGGCCACATATGGACATACGGGCAGGGTCTCGAACGCCTACTTGCGCATACGTACATGGCTGGGTCGGAACAGAGAAACAGAGTCGTCGTCATGTTCATGGGGAGGCAACGGAATGCGTCGTGTTCATGGGGAGGCAACGGAATGCATCATGTTCATCGGGAGGCAACGGAACGCGTGGGAGCCAACCGGCTTGGACGGAACAAGCGATGGAAACGAGGCCTGGCGTACCGCAGAACGGAGGAAACGGCCTTGTGTTCGACCGGCCATGTTTAGAACGGGGTCCTGTTGATCGGGAGGGGTGTGGCGTACCGCAAAACGGAGGAAACAGACCTCCTATGGTCGAAACGGGGGTCCTGTTGATCGGTAGGGGTGTGGCGTACAACAAAACGGACGAAACGGACCTCCTACGGTCGAAATGGGGGTCTTGTTCATCGGGAGGGGTGTGGCGTACCGCAAAACGAACGAAACGGACTTGTGTTGGAGCGCTACGGTCGAAACGGTGGTCCTGTTCATCGGGAGGGGTGTGGCGTACCGCAAAACGGGACTCCACGGGATACTGTTCATCTCCACCGTCGACCTCCTCCAGCCTCCACGGGCTACCGTCGACCTCCTCCACGGGCTCCTATTCATCCAGCCTCCACCGCGCGCTACTCCACCGGCTACTGTTCAACCACCCCTCCACCGTCTATTGTTCATCCAGCCCTCCACCGTCTACTGTTCATCCAGCCCTCCACACCACGGGGTCCTGTTCAACCACCCCTCCACCGTCTACTGTTCATCCAGCCCTCTACACC
>NC_041383.1:154665445-154681556 GCF_002162155.2 Triticum dicoccoides | reverse complement strand
GTTCATCCAATCGATCGGCTTCAGTTAGCAGCAGTAGCGAAGGAATAGCTCCATCGGGTTCAGTTAACAGCCATCGATCGATCGCTCGGGTTCAGTAACGCGTAGCTTGCAGTGCAATCGCTTGGGTTCAATTAGAGACCAACGCCTCGCTCGGGTTCAGTTAGAGCCAATGCCTCGCACATGTACGAGAGAAACGCGCATCGCTCGGCCCCCGACCTCCCCTAACCAGCAACTCCCCGAAATTTTCCTCCCCCTCGCTTCTACCATGGTTTTTTCCGTCATGGACGACCCAAAGAATGTCATGCAGTTGCGTCTCCGGCCCGCCCAGGACGAAAAGCCCATTTTCTGTCATGATTTTTTGTCATAGAAGTAGGAGCCCACCACATCTATGATGATACCGGGTTTTGTCACAATTATCGTCATAGAAGTGTCATATGTATGACAGAAAAAAATCGTTCGGCCCAAAATGTCACGGATGTATCTTTTTTTTGTAGTGGGGGTTCAACACAAGAGACAAACGCGTGATGTTAACAATTTGCTAATTGTCTACGAGTGCTTACCCCCTTTCTTAGGCTTCCAACCACATTCTCCATGAGATGACCTTTGGTAGTGAGCTTGGAAGCAATCTTCGCGGCACAACGCTCTAATTCCTCCTCGGATGTGGAAGGAGGAGGGTTAACTTGATTATCTTGAGCGCCGTCTTGAGCTTGTTCTTGATCTTGAACTTGCTCGAGGGGGAGAACTTGACCTTGGGCAAGATTTGGTGGTTCACCACCATCTTGAGGTTGATCTTGTCCTTGGTCTTGTTCACGAGGTTGAGGGCCTTCACTTTGTTCTTCGGAAGCGTGTGGGTCTTGAGGAGGTGATGGCTCCACTTGAGTGGAGCATTGTCCTTCTCCTTCGGCCACAAGGGGTTCCTCAATGGGTAGAATATGACCAATACCCATTCTTCTTATGGCTTGGGGAGGAATTTCATCACCTACATCACAAGTACCACTTTGTTCCACTGGGGAGCCGTTATTTTCGTCAAACTCCACGTTACACGTCTCCTCAATGAGTCCGGTGGACTTGTTGAGGACACGGTAAGCATGAGAGTTTGTAGCATAACCAACAAATATGCCCTCATAAGCTCTAGCCTCAAATTTAGACAAACGAACACCTTTCTTGAGAATGAAACACTTACACCCGAACACCCGGAAGTACTTGAGATTGGGCTTGTTACCAATGAGAATTTAATAAGGAGTCTTGTTCAAGACTTTGCGGAGATAGAGCCGATTGGATGCATGACAAGCTGTGTTGATGGCTTCAGCCCAAAAGTTGTATGGAGACTTGAACTCCGCCATCATGGTCCTTGTCGCATCCATCAACGTCCGGTTCTTCCTCTCCGCGACACCATTTTGTTGAGGGGTATATGGTGCAGCATATTGATGCTTGATCCCCTCATCACTAAGAAACTCATCCACGGTGTAGTTCTTGAACTCGGTGTCATTGTCACTTCTTATTGTCAAGATCTTTGCATCATGTTGAAGTTGAGCTTCATTTGCAAAATCGATGACGGTTTGTTGAGTCTCACTCTTCCTCTTGAAGAAAAATACCCAAGTGTACCTTGAATAATCGTCCACAATCAACAAGCAGTACTTTCTACCTCCAAGACTATCAAAGGATGGAGGCCCAAAAAGATCCATGTGAAGGAGCTCCAAGGGTCTCTTCGAGTAGATGATAGTCGTGGGAGGGTGAGCCTTTTCATGAAGCTTCCCTTTGATACAAGCACTGCAAGCACGATCTTTGGCAAAACTAAGATTTGTTAGTCCACGGACATGGCCCCCCTTGAGGATGCTTCGCAAAGATCTCATATTGACGTGGGCTAAACGGCGATGCCAAAGCCATCCCACATCAACTTTAGCCATTAGGCATGTCGCGGTCTTAGTGGGTTCCGGAAAGTTAATCACATAAAGACCGTTCTCGACATGCCTAACAAAGGCTACTTTAAGAGTCTTGCTCCACAAGAGGGCCACGGTATCAATATCAAAGAAAGTGGCAAAGCTCATGAGTGCAAGTTGACGAACAGAAAGAAGATTGAATGCAAGGGACTCAACAAGCATGACTTTCTCGATCATTAGATCATGAGAAATGACAACCTTGCCAAGACCCAATACCTTAGAAGACGAGGCATCACCCCACTCGACATTCGTGGGCATATAAGGAATCTTGTGCACGTCCACCACCAAGTCCTTGCTCCCAGTCATATGATTTGTTGCTCCACTATCGAGCAACCATGATCCCCCACCGGAAGCAAACACCTACAAGAGATCAATGCTTGGTTTTAGGTACCCATTTAGTAATGGGTCCTTTGATGTTAGTAACAAGGGTCTTAGGAACCCAAATAGACCATTCAATGTACTCATAAGGAGAACCAACAAATTTAGCATAAACATGCCCATCACGAGCACGACACAACACATAAGAAGGGTTAAAGTCGCCGGCTTTGTTGGAGGAGGTGGTTTTGCCCTTTTTGACATCAACACCCTTCACATTTTTCTTCTTCTCCTTAGGAGCACCCTCTCCCTCTTTCACGAAGGTTTGCTTGATAGGAGGAGGTCGTTTGGTCTTGTCATTCTTCTTCTTGTTCTTGGACTTGGGTGCAAACCCAATTCCCTCCTTGGCCACAACTTCCTTTTGATTGCTCAAAAGGTCATTGAGGTTCTTCTCACCTTGAATACATGTCACAAGGCCTTTCTCAAGTTGATCCTTCAACTTGGCATTCTCCTCCACAAGATGCACATGCTCACAACACGGGTTAGTGGCATATGCATTATCAATTAATACCATATGAGGAAAGGTGGCCTTTTCCTTGGTTAGCTTAACTTGGAGTTGAGCATGAGACTCCTTGAGGTTAGCATGAGCACCCTTCAAGACCTTGTGGGCCTTGTCAAGTACATCAAACTCCTCCTTGAGTCTAGCATGATCAACCCCAAGTTTAGCCTTCCCGGAAGTTAGCACACGAGACACAACAAGAGCATGATCAAGATCTTTCTTTAACTTAGCATGGTCATCGTTGTGTGACTCCTCAAGAGTCAAATGATGCCCATGCTCTTCCTCAAGAGCATTAGAGAGATTTGATATCTCATCGGCATAGTCACGACTATGACCTTCCATCTTAGAGATGGTTTCTTAGTGAGCCTCGATCATGTCATTGGCTTCACCAAGTTGTTCCAAGAGAGCAACAAAGTGCTTCTTGGATTTGCCCTTGAGCTTACTCATAAATGACTCAAATTCATTCACATCCTCATTAGACCCCTCTTGTTCATCAATGCAACCCGTAAAAGAGGGATTAGTAATGATGGTGGTTTTGATGTTGGGGGTTACCTTGTTAGAGGCTTTGGCCATGAGGCACTTGGCAGTGATGTTCTCGTTAGGTGACTCGAAGAGAGACATCCGGGGAGTTGTGGCAATGGCAACGGATGCCATGGCCATTGCTTCACCATCTTCATCATCATCGTCATCCTCACGGTATTCTTCTTGAACCACCAACCCACGAGTAGGAGTCTTTTTGGTGAAGTTGTTCTTGTTGGGGAATGACTTGGCTTTGTCTTTTCGGATAAGCTTGCCACCATTGTCTTCCCGCTTCTCGTAAGGACAATCCGCAACGAAATGGCTCACATTGCCACAGTTGTAACATGTTCTTACTCGTTGCTTGCCCTTGAAGCCACTTGAGTTGGTCTTGTTGAAATTTGGCCTTGAGTTCTTCTTGCTCCAAAATTGTCTTGAAGCAAGAGCCATGTGCTCATGATAATCATATTTCGTATCTTTGGGGTTGCTCTCCTCATCCTCCTCTTCTTCCTCTTCTTCCACAATAACCTTGGCCTTCAAGGCAAGGTTGGGCTTCTTTGCCCTTTGAGAGCGGAGCACCGCGTTGTCGGCGGTCTTGTCCAAGATGCTCATTGCAACGAACTCATCCAACACTTCACTTGAGGTCATGGAGTGGAAGTCCGGTCTTTGACGAATGACGGAGGACATGGCCTTTTTATAGGGCATCATGGCCTTGAGAAACTTGCGCTTGATCCAATTGTCTTCCGTGTCCTTGCTCCCATGATCTCGGAGTGAGACCGCGAGTTCGGTCACTCTTCGAAAGAGCTCACGAGGTTCTTCATCTTCTTTCATTGCAAACTCATCGGCTTCATCTTGCACCACTTCATAGTTGGAGCGTTGAATGCTTGCACTTCCCCAATAGAGAGACACGACGCATTGCCATGCGTCTTTGGCAATGGCATGGGGTCGAAGATGAGGGAGATCTTTGGGGAGGATAGCATCTTGGATGATGAAGAGAGCATTCTCATTGAATTGATTATCCACTGCTTCTCTAGGGGTGAAGTTGCTTCGGTCATGTGGATAGAAACCTTCTTCAATGATTCTCCAAAGATTAGTATTCACATGATTTAAATGACGCTTGAAGCGATACACCCAAGAATCAAAATCCTCATTTTTCACAATCTTAGGAGGAGGACCGGCATGATTTAAGTGAGTAGAGGGAATCGGTCCTTCATAAGTTGGAGGTTCCACACGTGCAAAGATGTCGGTGTCATTTCTACCACTAGTAGAAGGACCCTTCTCACTATTAGCTTTCCCCTTGTCGGAGTGAGCATCCGTCACCTTGTTAGTGGGATCACCCACTTTCAACGGAGAGGTAGGTAGTTTAAGTCCTTCTAAGAATTTATTAAACATGATTTCAACCATGGTAGTCATTGAGGTTTTCAATGTGTCCAAGGCCACATTGAATTCCTCACGGGACACCGTGGTTTTCCCATCACCCGTAGACGAGATCGGATTCACACCGGAGTGCTCCTCCTCCCCACCGTCTACGGTGTCAACCATACTCTTCGGACGGCAAAGCCCTTAATAAAGAGATGAGGCTTTGATACCAATTGAAAGGATCGATATAGTTGACTAGAGGGGGGGGGGTGAATAGGCAACTAACAATTTTTAGCTTTTCTTTACCAAATTCAACTTTGCATCAAAGTAGGTTGTCTAGATATGCAACTAAGTGAGCAACCTATATGATGCAACAACAACAAGCACACAAGCAAGCAAGGGATATAACACAAGTAAGCTAGCAAAAGCAAAGGCGTGAGATAACCAAGAGTGGAGCCGGTGGAGAAGAGGATGTGTTACCGAAGTTCCTTCCTTTTGAGGGGAAGTACGTCTCCGTTAGAGCGGTGTGGAGGCACAATGCTCCCCAAGAAGCCACTAGGGCCACCGTATTCTCCTCACGCCCTCACACAATGCGAGATGCCGTGATTCCACTATTGGTGCCCTTGAAGGCGGCGACCGAACCTTTACAAACAAGGTTGGGGCAATCTCCACAACTTAATTGGAGGCTCCCAATGACACCACGAAGCTTCACCACAATGGACTATGGCTCCGAGGTGACCTCAACCGTCTAGGGTGCTCAAACACCCAAGAGTAACAAGATCTGCTAGGGATTAGTGGGGGGAATCAAATTTCTCTTGGTGGAAGTGTAGATCGGGGCCTTCTCAACCAATCCCGAGCAAATCAACAAGTTTGATTAGCTAGGGAGAGAGATCGGGCGAAAATGGAGCTTGGAGCAACAATGGAGCTTAGGGATGGAAGAGGTAAGTCTTCTTGGAGAAGAAGACCCCCTTATATAGTGGGGGAACAAATCCAACCGTTACCCACCACTCAGCCCACGACCCGCGGTACTACCGCACCACAGGAGCGGTACTACCGCACGGGCCTGCGGTACTACTGCGGCGGACCGCAGTACTACCGTGAGTGCGACAGAACCTGGACATGAACAGATGAGCACAGACAGGGCGCAGTAGAACCGCAGGCGCGGTACTACCGCGACCCTGTGCGGTACTACCGCAGGGCAGCCACAGTCCACGCATGATAGGCACAGATGTAAAAAATTACATCTGTGCCTACCTCCGCTGAGATTTTATCGGTGCGAAAATCTGACACGGTACTACCGCGACCAGGGGTGCGGTACTACCGTGAGTGGTGCAGATGTAAAAAATTACATTCGCCCCTACCTCCGCTCCTGCTGCTGCACTTGGCCAGGCGACACGGTACTACCGCTCCGCAGCACGGTACTACCGCGTAGGGCGCGGATGTAAAAAGTTACATCCGCCCCTACTACCGCTTGAGCAGCGGCGCCAGGCCAGACCTCACGGTACTACCGCTTAGGAGGAGCGGTACTACCGTGGTAGCCCGTGGTACTACCGTGCCGGAGCCCGGTACTACCGCTGGCTTCTACCGTTCTACGGTAGTACCGCTCAAAGGAGCAGTACTACCGCCAGCCTGAGAAGAGCAACTCGGAGTCCTTCATTTTGCAGAGACAAGGTGAGACGAAGGAGAACTCCAAAGAGCCAAAGGAAAGGAGGTGCAAAGGGGACGTGTACGTGAGATTCCACCCAAACCTTTCCAAAGCGGACCCCCTCTTAATAGTACGGCTTTCCTACGACTCAACTCCACCGAAAAGAACCGTAGAGAAATGTCGTCTTCAATAATCTTTGAGGGGCAACAAATCATCTTGTGTTTAGTCATGATATATCTGAAAAGCTCAGTACACACGATTAGTCCGCAAAAGCATTGTCATCAATCACCAAAACTACTAAGGGACAAGGATGCCCTTACACCGACGGTGTGCTTAGTCATCGAATGGCGTCTGGAGGTGTGTCTTTGGTGTTTGTCTTTAATGGATCCGTTGTCTTCATTCGTTCATCAACAATGGTTGTTGCTCTGGTGCGCTAGTCATGCGGGGCCTTACCACGATGACTTATGACTGTCTACTACAATAAAGTTTGCTCGACTCTGACAAGGGAGAAATGATGGCGACACTTGCTCCAATGCTTTTAGCCATCGCTAGGTGGTCTACGGACGTGAATGTAATACTTATTCTTCTGGTTTTCTTTGTATTACGTTGACAGTTGATTAATACTCGTAGATCCAAAGTTTTCCCACAAAATAAAAACCCGTGAAGGAATCCGGTGATTCAAAATTCATGCGAGAGTACCTTAAATCAAAGAGGCCTTTTTTTTACAGTGAACCAAATAGGTTTTTATTTAAGCAATAAAGAAAAGGGAAACGTTTGTTGCCGGCTGACCGGCCGAACGCTTGGCCGGTCGCGGCCACGCGAGCAAGCGGTCCTCCTACCCCCGAGCGACACGTATGTATAGGGCCCACACCCCAATCGTTGCCTTATCTTCTCCTTCATCTTCTCAACTGCTCGTTCCTTTCTTATCTGTTCTCTCTCTTCCACGCCGACAAGCCCGCTCCCTTCATCCAATTTTCAGCTTGATGCCGGCGAGCCGGCCGCGCGTCCCCACAGCGCCACTGTGGCATCCGTTCCGTCCATCCCATCTGGCTCCACTCCGACGACGGCGACCTCCGCAGCCGCTGCAACCAAGCTAGACCGGCGAGTCTGCTTGCATCGTCATCGCCATGGCCAGCAACCACCCCAAGATGCCCCAGGTTGGCTCCGTCGGCACTGCTCCAGCGAGCTCCACCCTCCTCCTATGCTGGAACTTCCCTCCTCCTAGTCCTATGGTTGCATCCCCGAGGAGCAGATGCCGAAGCTGGAACCAGCCACATTTTTTATACAATTGACCAAAGCAAAAGCTGGGACCGCAGTTGGTTTTTGCTTTAACCAACAAGCGAGCTGGAACCACAGCTGTTTTTTGCTACAACTGGATCGCATTTTCGCTACAACTGGCGTTCTGGAAAGCTACAACCGATGCGACGAAAAGCTTCAACCAGCGGCGACAGATGCTGGAACCAACCATTACCACAACAAAAGGCTACATCCGGTATCGTACAAAGCTTCAACCGGCGTTGGAAAAAGCTTCAAACACTGAATGCCAATGCTAGGGGCTGGCTACTGCCAATAGGGAAAACGCTTCAAGGTGTCACAAAAAGCTTCAACCGTAGATAATAAAGATTCAACCGTAGCCGATTTTTGCTACCATCGGCAAAGTTTTTTGCTACATCCATCAAGGTGGAGCTGCGACCTCGCGACGGCGACGACGATTTGCTGCAACCATAATAAGATTTTGCTACTACCGCCGAAGGTTTTGCTATGTCCATCTAGGCGGAGCTACGACCTCGCGACGGCGGCAAGAAGATTTTTGCTGCAACGGTAGTTGTTTTTTGCTACTACCAGTGAAGTTTTTGCTACATCCATTCAAACGGCGTTGATTAACTGGCGGCCGTCGTCGATGCAATCCCCTGCAGCCAGCATCAACGACGAGGGCGACGGTGGAGCTACAACCATCGCCGTCGAGCCCTAGCCATTGGATGTGAGTCGCGCAGCCTTTGGATCTGGTCAAAAAAAACGCCCCAACAGCTTCTTCCTCGCGTGGTCAGGCTAGATCCGCATCTCTCGCTCGGGGGAGCACGACACGGCGCCTCCTGCCCCCTTCGGTGGCCATCCTCGTCGTCGGGCCCCACCCCTCGCCGGCCTTCCTCGTCGCCGGTCCCCGCCCTCGCCGACCGTCCTCGTCGCCGGTCCCCGCCCTCGCCGACCGTCCTCGTCGTCGGTCCCCACCATCCCGGCCGTCCTCGTCGTCGCCTCGACCCGTGCAACAGCTCTACCTGCGGCTGCAGCTCTCGACGGCGATGGTTGTAGCTCCGCCGTCGCCCTCGCCGTTGATGCTGGCTGCAGCTCTCGAGCATCCCCTGCAGCCAGCATCAACGGCGAGGGCAACGGCATCGGCGCCTATTGGTGCCCTAAAGAAAAATCCCCCGCACAAAAGAAGAAGAAGAAGCGAGTGTATATCAAGGAAAACAATTGCTTGCATCCCAGCCGTTGATTTCGCAATGGAGGGACGAAATAAGTTGATCATATCAAGTGGTTCCGCTGTTCTGTCAGTTCATTCTCTCGCCCCTTCCTAAACCCTCGCCGCCCACTTCCGTCCCGCCCCTCGCACCTCACCACCGCCGTCGCCGGCGCCGTCGCCGTCGCGGAGAAGGAACTTCGCCGATGTCTCTGGCCCGCCTCGGCCAGGCGCTGACCCGACGCCTCCACCGGCCTCTCCACCTGCCTCCAGTGCCACCGACGTAACCCCTCGCGTCCTCCCCCTCCATTCCCCGCTCGGTCTAGATCTCGCTCTCCACAATGTGAATCCGACAATTCTTACCCCCTTCCTTCTCGCTCCCGTTGCAGATACCACCATGCCGCCGTTTCTCGATCTTTAGCTCTGATCCACGCGAATACATCTGTAAGAGGTGAGCGGCTGATATGGCTGCCTGCCTGTTTGTTTCCCCCCTCTCTTCCAGTTCCTCTATGGGCTTCATTTCAGTGAGTTTTTTTTGTGTGTGTGCGCTTAATCTTTAGGTTTTTCAAGCTTAACATACAATGGCGGCGGCTTGATTGCTGGCAAGTTGGGAGGGCCGTCGCCTCTCCACGCTGTGCAGGTTTGTGTACTGTAGCTCACTTTTTTGGTGAATCTATAACGTTTTTTCCTACAAAGTCTGATACTTGATTTGGGTTACAAATTCGCGTTGGTTGCATTTATGCAGGTTCTTGAGCTTGTAGTTCACCTAAATCATGCAAGACAAATGTCATCAGGAGCTGTGGCACCGGCACCGGCAGGGCCAACGCCATCAGGAGCACCGGTGACGCCACCGTCGGTGTCCAAAGGCGTTCCTGTCGGTGCTAAAAAGGTGCAAGCACGTTGATTTCCATTTTGGTTCTTTTTAAGTTGGACAGGTATTCTGTTAACTGTAGTGCCTGTGTGTATATGTATGTGCAGGTTGGTTTGAAAGTTTTCATGATGAGCCCTGGTTTTGTTTATGAGCCATACTGTGTCCGGGAACCTATCCCGTTTTGGAAAAGGTTGAATTCCAGTGCAGATATTGACTCTCTGTAATTCATTTCTCATAGATCATTATGTATATGGTAGTCAATGACCTCTCTGGTTGCTGTGAGGAGGTTTTTCTTCGCAAAACCGATCCATCTGTTAGTTGTCCAGGACTGACCATTTAAAATTGATGCCTAAGGTTCAAACTCAGTTTAATTGAATGCCCCATAACAAACTGCCCAATGCATGATAAAATCTTCATCATCATCGTCATAACTACTTTTTCTTTGACTTAGATTGTTTACACGAAGTGGCTGGACTAGAACAAAGGAGGATGTTATTCTGGAGGTACTAACTTTTTTGTCTTGGAAAACTGCTGTAACGAGAAATTGAGTTCCATTTTTAACTTGTTACAATATTTCACTATTTGTTATCTTGAGACTAATTTCAGTACTGTTACCCTACATGTTTAGAAATCTAAGATGTTACTTCTCATTGTTGGGAGCGCATTGGTTTTTGACTGCATTGACACCAATGCGCCAACATTGAGACAACCAAGTTCACTACTGCATGTTTAATTACCAGTCAGAATAATTCTTACATGAGAATAGAAAGACATGAGATAGTTACCATAACTCATGATATACTCTTGGATACAGGTGCATGCTACTGTGTTCTTTTCTATTTTAAAATTTCCAATGATGTGTAATACTACATAGGAGGAAACCGTTTTGGCCTTTTACTGATGGATATGTTTCCTACTTTTGATCCTCATCAATAATCTCTTTCTAGTATTTGCTTGCTCCCTGTGTTGATCTTAAGATATTTGACTTAATTAATGCAGTTTTTCTTTTGTGCTACCGTCTGTCGTGAATCATGTGTTGAGTAGTTGGGTTTTTTACTTGACAGATGAAGAATGCATATGCTGTGTCAAGGTTGAGGAAGAAAACCGGATATACCAAAAAACAATTCTACGATCAAGCGTTTAATATATACAAGGAGGTATGACACATTCATTACATGGAATTAAGTTGTACAAATTTTAAGGAGTTAGGTTGCATTGGCATGGGTTTAATGTTTTCATGATTGGTGATCTAATAAGGGAAGATGAGATCATGAGAGTTGTTACTAGCAAAATATTGCTGATCTAATAAGTAAAATCACACTGCAGAATCCTTACCAGAGAAAATCATTTCTAAGGGGACTACCAAGTATTGTTGCATTTGAATGCTCTGTATACACATCTGTCTGCAATCCCATTTCACCTACATAGATCCATATCAATATATGCTAGAGTTGGTATGAACAATTGTGCCTGGGAACCAACTGTTGAAATTACTGATCTGTAGGCTTTATGGTTATGGGTCTTTGTTGCTAGTGCTAGTTGCCAAACACTTCAAACACACTGTACTATTTATTTTTACTATAAATGGGAGTTAGTGGTGAGTGACTGGTGGTGTCACATCCCTCCTTTCCTCACATCCTGCATCCACGAAACTACAGTCCTCCTTCCAAATATTCAGCACCGACATGTAGGCCCAATATCCTCATGCTATACAACCTCATGACCATCTCATAATTCTTTCCTTTTATTTCCTTAACAAACTGAACAGCGTCTGCAACTTCAACAAACCCAGGAAATCATTTGTAAAGTGTAAGAATTGAAACGGACAATTACTATTCTAAATGAAACAGGTTTATTTTTTGAGCATGAATACATTTGTGAAATCTGTAGCAACGCATGGGGCAATTAGCTATTTATAATAACAACCTTGGTTCTGATTATATTTTTGTGGATGAGTTGCATGATTTGTCACAATGGTTTCAACTATCTGCCATACATCGATTGCATGTCCACCCAGTTTAATTCTTAGTTTGTCATGGACTACCTTCCAGTGACATGATTTACTGAGATAAAAAATTTCTTCCTTCTGTTTCCACCTAGCATTTTTTCTTTAATCAGGTTAAGTACGATTATTTCTTCTGAGTTCTGAAAGAAAATGGTGTCCAGCCTTCTATACTCCCTTCATTCCTTTATATAAGATGTATTTATTTTTTGTTAAAATTTAATAATGTAAGGTATAATTCTTCTAATTCCCCAGAATTCAGCTTTTACCCTTCCACCACACCATACAGGCCAATCTCCCCTAGAATAAAAATCACGTACAAGCCAACCTCATGTAAGAATCAGTTAGAAAACATATCTCTAGCCGTTATTTGGGAAAGAAGATCACACGAGCCAACCTTCCAATCAATAGTTAGGAAGAAAATCTGCGCGTCTAATCTTTATCGTGTGCATGGGCATGCAAGGTGAGCAGGAGATCTGCACACGCGATCAAATTGCTGGATCCGGTCCACCTAATTGATTTACCTGCTGCCTATGTTTATAAAGCGGTAAAGCGAAGCGAGGCGCTAGGGGGGCGCCTCACTGCTTAAGCGATAAAGCGTAAAGCGAGGCGACGCTTTACACAGACTCTGAACCTGATGGGCAGTATAATAGAGCACCATTTAGTGAGACATATATATGTTGATTCTAATCCACCAGTGAGCCCATATATTCTGATCCATCCACTAAGCAGTAAGCAACTAGCCAATTGCTATAAGAGAGGCAGTAGCACCTAACAGCAAAGGAGTTGTGCATAGCATAACACACAACAGAGCAGAAAAGGCTGGTGCAGATCTGAGGAAGCTGCTGCCAGAGGAGAGAGGAAACAGCTGAAAGCCTGGATATTTGCACGCTCTGGTTTTGGTTCTCTCTCTTTCTTTCCCCTCCTGTAACTGTTTCACATGTGAGCCCAGCCCTGTTTCCCTGCCAGGAATCTCTGTACCCTGCCTGGCAAGTCTAAGGCGTCCTCTCTGCCTTAAAGCGCCAATCAGGACGCCTAAGCAGGCGCTTCAGACGCTTTAGTGTCTAAGGCGGACGCCTTAGACACATGTCTAAAGCGAGTTGGACGCTTTGAGCCTGGAGGGCGCTCTAACGCTTAAGCGTCGCTTAAGCGACGCTTTAGGGACGCTTTACAAACAGAGCCTGCTGCTAACCACCGAATTAGCCAATGACAATTTCGTCCTGAATTCTCTATATTTCCATGCTTTGGTCAGCTCGCCAAAAATAATACGCCTTAGTACCTTACATAAAGGGATGGAGGAGTATTATTTAAAAGCCCTAATGCAAATTGAAGTGCTTACTAATATTTCCAGGCATGGCGGGATTTGTGTGACATGAATTAGTTCGTGGAACAACTGTGTCTACATTGTTCGCTTTCCTTGGATTCAGGTTAACAAGCTTATGGCACAAGGAGACACATCATCTCTCCGGAAAGCTCTGACGGATAGTATGCATTCTGTAAGCTTTCACCTACTGAATTGATGTCAGATAATGTCTTGTGCGGGGCTTTGGCGTTCATTCTTTACTCTCTTCCTTTTCCTGAAGACCGTTAAAAATGAAATAAAGAGAAGAGAATCTAAGTGGAAATCTGTACACTTGGAATTGGTGGAGCCTGCTGTAAGCATAAGAACTTTGAGGGCTCGTATGGTAAGCTATCTGTTGTTTTTCTATCATGTTAGCTCTAAAAATCATCTTTTTCACACATTTACATCTGTATGATATATTGTCACGATTGAACCAAGCCAGTTGGTAATTGATCAAGTCTTTTTATTTTGCAGATTGGTCTTGATAAGAATGACCTTGACAAAGCTTTCATACAGCTTACGCTTGAGTTCGTCACTAAGCAGGTTTCATTCTGTAAAGTTCAAGTTTTTTATGTGTGATGCAGTACAGCTCAACTACATTTTGTTACCTCTTTACTTTTAAATTGCTGACTGGATATTGAACAAATTCATCTTTTTGACTTTCTATCCAGACCTATTATATTTCCAAAGGTTATAGGTCAATCCTGTATGTCCATCATGTATTTAAGATTTTAAGTTCTAGTCTATGTCGTCACAATGAACATATTTCGCCTCTTCTTCTTTTGAGAACACAGATGTCAGATGTGTATGTTTTGATATTTATGTCTTCTTTCTGTAAACTCCATTACTTGCTGTGATGTTCAGGTTGTTGTAATTGATACTAAGACCTTGTATTCTAGTCTAGCACATATAGTTATCAAGTATTTTGTTTCCTGTTGAACTAGTATACCCTTGACCATTTCAATTATATTTCCTGTAGAGATTTGAAGCCTATAATTCAAAAGGAGAGGTTGTGTCAGGGGACAAGTCAAAGGAGGTAAATTAAATGTCAGATTGTTTTGAAATTTGGTGTAAAATATGTGTTAATAAAATCATGAAGTATATGGTTTGCACTTTATTTTTGAAATGTTAATAGTTCCTCATGCAATTTGCCAGTTTTATCCACAGTATGTCTGCACATGCTCTTTACATTGCATTAGTGGTACATCTATCATTACCTTAATATCATGTCACATTTCTGTTATCAAGAGGAAAGGGTAAATATCAGGAAGAGTGTACACCTTTATCCTCTGGCCACTAGTTGCCCACTGACCGCTTGCTGACATTAAGTACACATGAGTCAAAATTGGATCAACCATATGGTCAGCATGCTGGAAGCCAGAATACAGATAGATGCTGAACGAAAACTACTGTATTTAGCCATGTACTACTCCCTCTGTTCCATAATTTGAACTAAACCACGACAGGAATTATGGAACAGAGGGAGTAGCTAGTATAATAGTTACTGATTTGGAAAACTACTGTATTTGGCCTAGTACCAGTCAATAACTAGTCCATGATTTTGTTGTCTGTCACAATTGTGATTGCTATGTGATCTTTACTAGATTGACTAAAACTGGTCGAGATCCACCTTATTAGGCAAGTGTGCTTCCTGAAGTATCTAGTTTGATAAATAACCTGTAAATCGATGTCTTTAAATTAAATAGACCTGCTTTAGCTTGCAAAAACGTCTTATATTATGGGACGGAGGGAGTAGCTGCTTACAGCCAGGTATTTGAACATTAGGGGGCATTACCTTTACCTACATCCCACTGCCTTACCGTTATCTGTAATATACTAAGTTATACCTTTACGACAGTCGAACAATTGGGCTTGCATGGTTAAACAATCTCCTGATGTACGTTTGGCATCTGCAAATCATTGTGTAGGTACTGGTGAAAGACATATGGGTGTTTGAAAGATCCCTGTTTCACCCTGGAGCATACTGGCGTGTGTGTGGGCGGATCACGTTGTGATAATCTCTTGGTTCCGTCCTGAATGAGCTGAAGGATGGCTTTTGTTATGCGCAGCAGTTTGAATAAATATTTTGCCCTGCCGCCTTTTTTTGCCTGTCTATCTGATTGTCTAAGGAAGATCTACAGACATTCTTTTGTGGACAGCAATGGTAGGTTTTTTCTTGTTCCCTGGGGAATTGTCAGCTGAAGATACAAGTCTTTTCCCATATTAGCTAGGGAAGCAACTTGGGCATACTGCATTTTGTTTTCTTTACGTTACCAGATTTATCTTCATTGTGGTCATTTTGATAGAACATTGACGTTAACTTAAGAAAACATACATTATTGGTATTTTCTGCTAGAAAATGTACTGTCTACATAACAATGCAGGGACATGCATGGGGGACTATGATACAGAAACCTGATAGCTACAAATGAAATTTGATTAAAAGAAGGGACTATGATACAGAAAACTGATAGCTACAAATGAAATTTGATTAAAAAAAAAACTACTTCCGTCCCATAATGTAAGACATTTTTTAACACTACACTAGAGTCAAAAAAAGTCTTACATTATGGGGCGGAGTATGTACCATTGGTGAACTTTTTCTTATCTTGAAGTATCAATCACATTGCAAAAACAAAAAAAGGTAACTGCGCTTTCATGTACATGATGACTAGTATAACATGAATTATGGTAATTTTGCTAAATACAGGCCTGGTAACTTGCATACAACAATGGTAATTGTGTATAGAACAAGATATTTGTAAACTATGCCTGGTAATTTGCCCACTACATCCCTGGTAAAGTCCCTGGTGAAATCCGATGCAACTGCCGTGGTAAATCCAAAAAACAACTCCTGTGGAAAAATGAAAGATGCATGCCTAGTACTGCTTCGTAAACTTATAGTATTTGTATCTAATACAACTACCATAGTAATTCGGCAGGGATTTGTGTACGGTTTGGGAAAATTTATCTAGACAATGTAACTTTATTGCAGCACGAGGGTAACTAAAAAAACAGGAATAGACCCAAAATCATCTATTCAATATGCTGCATCACACATCAAAAGTGAAGAGGGTTGGTGTTATTTTTATTTCTTCAAAATC